>NC_072853.1:50952629-50957629 GCF_028858705.1 Grus americana | reverse complement strand
TGATCCCCTGTGTTCTCAACAGTATCCCTGCATCAAGTTAGTTTATAGCCCTGCGGTGGTTTCCTTTTCTATTACAGCAATTATCAGGGAAAATAAACATGTGCCTTTAGACCAGTCTTCTCAACATCTTTTCAAAAAGGACTCGTTTCTTCAAAGCTTTCAGAATGGAAATATTTTACTGAAATTAAGGGAGAAAGATTAAATAAAATGATGTAACTCAGGATGCCCAAATTAAGGTTTTACCTCTCAGACAGGGATATATAAACTTCAACAGCCCTCTTGGAAATTTCATGCTGCATCTGTGTTGATGTATTCCCGGTAATGAAATTGTTCAGAGACAAACAAAAGAAAATTCCAGTAATTATTACATGCAAATGTAATAATCAAAGGAAAAATCCAGAGTATTATTAATCATCGAAGCAGTACTTTTTTGCTACTTCTATCAGCACAGCGTTTAGATCCTGTTCGCTAACCTGAAGTGCTAGAAATAATGATCAGTTTTAATATGACCTCATAAATAATGTAATAATAAACCAAGAGGATCTCATTCCCTATTCTGATTGGTGGAAAATCAATTGCACATTGCCTGGAAATGACTGACTTTCCATTACTGTTATTTTCTAATTGCATTCAAACACAATGTCTTGTATGGTGCCAGACAGCCATGCAAAAAGTTTTTTTCTCCTTTTTGCTTTTAAGAAAAACAAGATTTCCATTGTTGCAAATTAATTACAAATAAACAGCTACAACCCCCTGTAAATCAATTACTACCACAGTTAATGAAAAGTTGGTTGGTGTAAACTACTCTTGGCTTCAAATTAGAGGCTTAACGCACAAGAATAAGAGTAATACAAGAAGTAACAATGTTGTGGCTTGAACATTAAGGGCCACTTTCTCTCCTTTTAAAAAAAAAAACACAAATAAATCCTTAAGCAAGTGCAATTCTGCACAGTAACGGGACTTTCTGGGAGTAGCTCCATCCTGCTTCCATGCTGAGGATCAGCAGACTTCTGGGGCTGTGGCCTGTAGGAAGCTCATCTGGTTTACTCTTATTCCTCTCCCTGCCTTGCCTTTCCCTATGTCACCACCAGAAATAGAGTCCCATTAAAAAAAAAAAACAAACCAAAAAACCCCTGCCAAACTGAAAAAAAAAACCCCCAACAAAACCCCACAGCCTCTACAGCATGCATGAAATGTACCTCTGAACCCAAGAATTTAGGACAGGAGCAGTGATAGGATTTATAGAGGTGCGAGGTTCCATTGGGTTTGTCATTGTCGTGTCCACAATTGAGTAGCTTCCTCGTTACGTATTTATTTTACAGAGATTTTGTAAAGAATACAAAATCAGTTTTGATATCCATCCAAAGTCTTGATTGTAAGACTGGTCATACTATTCATAAACCCTCAGGCTTCTCCCTTGGAATTTCAAGGAATTAATTTTTCACTAAACACCTGCTAAAAGGCTATGCTGTTGCACTTGGGCATACGATTTAATCTTTTTGTGCTGTCTCCCAGCACTTTCATTGCTGTCTATGGATTTCACATGCAGGGAAAATCTGAGCCCAGCACTAAAGAGATGAGGACAAAAAGTAGTACCCATACAGTCAGATAAAAAAAAAAAACCAACAAAAAACCAGGAGTATTTTACATATGCCCTCTTCCACACAGGACTCAGAGTTTCTCCATGTTTCTGACAGGTATACAGATAGGACTGTTTATTAAAAAAATTGCAGCACATGTGTGAGCTCGGATATAGCAGTTTACAGCAGTGAAAATAGAGGAATTGCTACGTGCAAGTGTATATTACACGCTGAACTACACTGCTGTATATAGTATTAACTTGTACTGCTTTACTCACCTCATACAACAGAATCCAAATTAGGTCCCATTATTACATTGAAGGCTCAAACTCAATAGCAGTTAAGCTTCTTTGAATGGATTCCCTATTGTATAAAAAGTATGCCAGTCTTTGACTGCCAAAATCAATTAGTCACATTCATTATGCCTCTATTTATTAATGCTGTACACTTTATAATGCATTTGCTGCTGAACAAAGAAAGTTATAAAATATCAAATATGTGTTATGATTGTAATTATAGCAAAAGAAGTAATGATCTCTTTTAGTCGCTAACTGGTTACAAAGCTCCTGTAAAGATTACATTAGTGGTGACAGATTTATGATCTTTTCCAAGATGTAATCCTTTCTAGCTCACATTTTTCAACAGAAGAACTATGTGATTGGTTACAGGTTATTGCCTTCAATAGTTATATTCAGCAGAGATTATTGTGCTTCTGCCTCCCATAATCCAAACACACAGTGTAATCCTAACAGATGCAATTTTAATCTGTATTGCACTATTACAATAAAATGGGGCACCATAAGGCTTTTTACCAATATCGTGTTCGGTGCTAATTCAATGATGCTAAGAATGACCGACTAGTATTAAAATCCAGCAAATAGTTAAACCTAATGTGAAAATGAAGGAAGAACAACATTGGCATTCTTGCAACAGTGGGTTTTGATGGCATTTACTATCAAGCTGTTACACCTTAACTTACAAAAAAATTAATTCTAGCTATCAATATCATGCAGCTAACAATTTTTCTGAATACTGCTCAGTAGCAATTGAAACCTACATTACGTTTTACCTTCCCCTCATAGATGCTGCTGCATCCTACAGTTAAGAAAGAAGGCAGATTTTTAAAAAATATATTATTAATATGAAGCTGGAAAAAGATGCTGACATATACGGAAAAATGAAAGGCCAGGTGAAAAACTTATGAAGGTTCCATATTTCTACCATAAACAGAGCATGTACAAATTGCACTACATTTCCTAACCTTGGCTACCACAGTATAGCTAGTGGCGGTACCTCAGTACTCCCTTCTTTTCCAAAAATGTGTCCAACTCCCTCTGCTTATTTCCACTGCTGACTTTGGCAGAACGCTCCATATTCCATCCACCCTTTTTTATGAAAAAATATTCCCTCTTAAACTGTTTGTCTGCTGTAGTCCAGTCACAGCCTCAGTCATGAACCCTTTGTTTTCAAATTAGTTGCTACTTCAAAAAGCTGACTGGCATCAAACCGATTTCCTTTCAGGAATATAATCCATCTCTCTTAAATCCCCGCTCAGACTTTTTTCCATAAGCTAAATAGGTCTCATTTTTCTGTCTTCACATTGTATTTTTTAAGAATGAAAAAATATCTTTTTACCAAATGTTCCTTTGAAACTTTTTTTTTTTTTTGCATTCAGCGCTCTACTATCCTTTACCCCTCTTTTTATGCTTGCAGGAGATGTTTCATAATACGGTTAGAAGCCCTCTTTTTTACTGGCTGGACCTTGGCAGTGTGACTCTGCTCAATGAATGCTGCTGCATGAGGTTCTTCCACTTTGCGCCTTGATCTTGCAAGTTATTACAGACGCTGCTGAACCCCCGCGCCCGCATGTGTAGTTTTAGAAACAGAAGATTTCAGCAGCTTCAAGGCACAGGGTCTTGGGCCAAGGTATTTTATATTTCTGCTGCACTAATGACCTACCTGAGAACCCAGTGGGCCAGCCATACAAAGTGATGGAAAAGAACTAAGGCCCTGCAAAATGCTGCTGTGCTGTGCCACTTGCTGGATGTGTTTGTTACGGCAGGTAACTGGGGCAAAAAGGGGTTAATGATACAGACTGGGACATTACTGATTTTTTTTTTTTTTCCCCTAGGATTAACTTCTGGAAAAATGGAGATAAATGGAGACAGTGAACCTAGCCAAATGAGAGTGGAAAAGACGTGAAGGAGAGAAAGAACGGAGTAAGGAACAACGACAAAGCCGTGAAAACAGAGTGAGCACAAGACTGACCTTTGGTCAGCCCAAGCACGCTGCTTTACATATTCTGATTTCTATACTGTATTCTTTGCCCAAATCAATCCTTAATCTAGTTCAATAACTTCCTCCCTACCATAAATTTACCATTTGCAGACCAACCTGTTGTGGGATACTGTTAGTAAAAAGAATCTGGAAAACCAGGCAGAGTATGTTGGGTTTCCTTTTGACATCTGTAAGGAATATGCATCACCCAAGACTGTAAACAACATTATTTCTGAGATTAGCCTGCACAACCCAAAATATTTCATTGTTGTAGCTTGTTGAAGCAACCTTGACACCCCCCCATAAGTATTACCCTTAAAAACCTCCTGAGCAAATTTAAGCTAAACCAGGAGAAGCCCATCCACACTGCTACCTTTCTAGAATTAATCCCCCCAAAGTCTTCAGCAAATGGCATGAATAAATAAACAAAGAAATACATTCTAATGCATTTTGTGGTTTAGTATCAATGAGTCTTTGTGACAGACACTCAACCTCCAAGATCAGTGCAGGCTGCTAGGCTCAGCAAATTATATTCTGGCCTTTCACCTCTGCCCACTTTGGTCAGGTAGCAAATGAGATCTAAACTGAAGGCATCTGTAGGTCTCAATTCGTTCTCCAGGGACTGAAAATTCATATAACAAAGTCATTACACATTATATCACTCCATTTTGCATGAACATTAGTCTCTACTCGTAAGAGGACCCTGGACTCAGCTAATATAAATAATGAACTGCCTCTTATTTTGTGAAGGGAGTTAGAGGGGAGGGCAGAAACACGTTCTCTTACCGCAGTCAAGGCAACCACTTGTAATCTAGTACAAACAGGCCCACAATGAACGCTACTACTTGTACTTCTGATGAGTTAGTCGGTGTTAGCCCCCTTAACTAGACAATCACAAATACCCACCCCAAATCCCAGACTCTACTGTAGTTACAGTAATACTGGCAAAAAAAATCACTTTTGTTCCAACTCTAAAATTGCTGTCAAGGCTCCAGAGACTATAAACAACATCTTTCACTGCTCTGACCCCCATGCAATTTTAAATCCCCCAACCTTTCTGAGCACTGTTGGTGAGCAGCCCCATTACATCTTAATGACTGTCATTAATTTCTAAAGAGTGTTAATTTCAGATTTTTAATCACC
>NC_072853.1:50862629-50947629 GCF_028858705.1 Grus americana | reverse complement strand
GCAGGATAAGAATCAAGCCCACCACTTTCCCTTTTGATTAAAAGGAGGAACTGTTAAAACTGGATAATTTGTCATTCCCTCAGCAAATGCAGATTGTTTGTTCTTTACAGTAACATTATTACATTGCACAAAGATGACCCTTTTTGTGATTTAAGATGTAGCTAGAGCAATCCAAGTACAGCCAAATCGATGGAGGCAATCTTGCTCTGTTTCCAGTTTTCCAACATTTCTTTATTACATGTAATAGAACATTTTAGCATAATAACTCAGAGGCCTTGAGATACAGAAGACGGAGAAATAATGTTGAAAAGCAATTCTTCACATTTGGCTTTCAACCACATCAAGTGCAAACGGTGAACTTAAACATGAAAATACAATTTGCTCCTTCGAAAGTCTACATCCTTATCTCTTGCAAAGAACACACATTCATTTCCAGTGCCTCAAGGTAAAGACAAAGGCATCCATCACAAGAACAGTGAGTATCTGAAGGATTTGGAAGCAATCTTTTCATAATGTTTCTTTGGAAGGGAAGCAGGGTTACTCAAAATTCATAGAGATTATTAAGTTTACATTCAGACAGCAGATACGGTACCATATTATTTCCCACCACCAGTGTTCTCACCTGCTGAGAATCTCAGCCACTCATTAGGAGGCATTAGCACTCTACTGCACAAACCAAAGTTATGCCCCACCCGTGAACTGGGCAAGCCCATAATACCCACGCTCAGTTCACGAGGACTGTGTTTACCTATCTTTTGAGTCTTTCATTTTGGTGCTTTAATAGGCAAGCCACTTCTTACTTCAGCAGATTTGTCCTATATTATCAAGTCAGGTATTTCTGGACAAATGTCTGGGTGTTTGAAAGACTCGCAAGGCTCCTCAAAGCTCTGTCGTATCAGTGGAGTATGCACTGACAGCAGGGACTCTTTATGACAAGAAAAGCTGATCGGCTGCAAGCTTTCCTATTGATGAATCCAACTCTTCACCCGGTCTAAACTAAGCCTGTGGGTTTTGTGTTTTTCTTCGTAGCCTGCTTTGAGGCCTGCAGAAACTTATGAAATAGATTTTTCTAGTCCTCCCAGGAGCAAGGCCAGGTTCACATCTTGACCTCAGAAACAAAGTGGTCCGTGAAAGCTAGTCTTCTCTGCCTAACATAAAACAAACTACAACATGCAACATAAGGCAATAGTAAGAGTGAGAAATGACAAACAGTGTATCAGTATTGGGGAGGAGAAATAATAAAACCTGGCCATATTAAAAATTCCAGCTCAATGGCATTGAACAACACAGTTTTGGCTCTGCTACAGTCTTCATTACCAAGGGTGGAAGGAAAGAGTGCTTACTTGGAAGGAAGATTTCAATTGCAAATCAAGAAAAAAGAAATTCTTTATTGCAGGTCATATTGTTTATTTTTAGATATTTCGGTCATCTCATTCTGTAACCATTCTAGCATATATTTAGGTACTGTAATGTACAGCCACATATAGACTCTCACAAAAAGACGTACTATTGAAAACACAAAATAACCCTTGCAGGACTGAATCTCCTTTCAGCAACATTAATGTAAATCAGCTCAGTCAACTGGGGGACATTGATGTAAAACTCAAGTAAGGAAAGAATTGGGCGCTGATGCTTTGAACAAGCTGCCCAAGTATATTTTAGCAATGTGAAGGCTGTTCAACTGCAGGTTCAGGAGCTTGGAAGACAACAGAGATGTAAAAATGACAAACCCAATTTTTCATGGTGAAACAGCATTAACGAACTAAAATATGGTCCCAAAATATATAAATACTGAAGTGGAAGTTGCTACCAAAAGCATCAACAGTTTAACACAAGTACAAAACCAGATTCTTATCAAAGATCACAGGCTTGGAACGGCTAGTTCCCATTAGCACGAGTGACAATGGTGTCTGTGCAAATCCCATGTATGCTGATGGAATATGGACCCTGAAATCTCCATGACCTTGATGTGCAATATTTATGTCTACACCTTTAGCTTCTTGCACATAATGAGATGCAATCTTTTAGCTTTATGCACTTCACCAGGCATTCAATTAGAAAAAGCAAATTTTTTTGGGGGAAAGAATGTTAAGCTATTTAGACAGAAGGTAGTGAATCAAAAATTGCAAAACTTCAGCTTTCAAAAATAGCCTAAGTGACCTCTTACAATACTCTGACCACTCCATCACAAGCAGGAGGCAACCCCTGTGAAGAGCGAATTCTGGCAAAGTTCTCTCTTCACAGATGATGCACAGCTTAAGCTATAATGAGTTTTTGGGTTACAAATGCTGAACGCATTAATATTCCTTGATGATAATTATCACAGTATAAGCACCTTTCCCAATGTGAGTAGCATAAAGCAACTGAAGCAGCATTTTTACTACATTTGAAACAAGCTGGAAAATGGGATTTTCTACTCTCGTAACCTGAGGTCAACATACATCAAGCTATGCATATTAAATACGTCTACCCTATATAACTATATAGACCTTTCCATATATTCATACACATGCATGCAATTAACATCCTAATTTTTTGAATACTTAAACAAATATGCCATACATATGAACATGATTTCCCAAGCAAAATAAATCCAACATTTTAGAGGACCAAAATAATTTTTAACCAGGCTACACTGCTATTTCTTTGAAAGTGGGTTATTTTTCTACATTATTTTTAAAAAAATGGCAGGTATTAGGTGCTGATACAAACTGAAAATTAAAAATATATATATATTCACCCAGACTGAAAATAAAAAAAATAAGAAAATAAGGTTTGCAGAAAAACACTGCCTTCCACTTCCAGGGGCTAAACTAACCACTACGTGCAACACTAAGCATGGCGTATACCCACCACAGATAGCCAGCCTTTTTTTTTTTTTTTTTTTTAAACGAGCACCTGAAAATACCGTTCTTCAGTGGGCCGAAATTCTTGCACGCAGCTCACAGACTAAGTAATGGGTAGGAGGATTGGCAATATCCCCAGGAAAGAGAGGAGTGGGAGCCTCAAGCCAGGCAGCTGAGCACCTGCAAAGCTGTTCCTTACCTGTCGCTGCAGCCAGGAGACAACAGAACTGCTGTGCTGCCTCCGCACGGGGCAGGGACATACTCATCCAGGCAACAGCAGCAGCACCAGCAGCAGCAAACCTACTGATTTAATAGCCAGGCAGGCTCACCCAACCTTTGTAGCCTACTCTTAAACATGAACGGGGGGTTGCGGGGCCGGGGGGAAGGGTGCACACCAAGCATAGTGCCTAAAATCTGCAAGCCATCCCAAGAAACAGGGTAACACCCATTGCATCGCATATCGAACCCCAAATCCTTAAACTGTATAAATGGGCTTGGCTGTATTTTAAGTGCAAGACATTTAATTATTATACAAGTACTTACTGAGGATTAATTAGCATACAACAAGGATCTGAAACATGCAGACGTTTGTCAAAGAAGACAGGGTTTCTAATGATTTATTATTGTTTGATTAACAACATCATGCAGCAACTATGTTATTAAATCTCTATTTTGCATACTACAGAACCTAAAAGCTTTACCTAGTGATGTACTATCTTAGTCTCAGAAGAGGGTAACAACTTGATCTTTGCTTTGCTCTCATCCCCAACTCAGAAAATGTTCATTGTTATAAATGATGTACTGGTAAGGAGCCTTTAAAATATCACACTGTGAGTTGCAGGGTTTTTACTAAATGCTATAATACTGTTTTAATATTCTGTGCAAATAAACTCAATGCAGCTTTCTTCTGACAAAACGGGAGTCAGTTTGAACCCTTAATCCGAAAAATGGGAATCAATTCTGGTGTTCTGTGGGTGTGAAATCTGCTGAACGAATTTATGCCATGTTGTCCTGCACTTCCTTTAAGAAATACGCCACGTTACAACCATTTCAAGAACTAAAGCATAATTTTTACTTATGTGCTGCAAAATGTCTCAAAATCCCTTTTGAATATATGGCAAGGTTTTGAGGGAACCTTTGCTAAATATTTAACAGCACTATTGGCTTATTAAATACTGTAATGTGAACGCCATGAAAGGATGATATAAAGCACATGACATTTTTTTTCACTTAACATTGGTGCTCACTTTGAACACTGTACAAGCCCATTCATCAGAAGAACTGATGCATTCTAAGAAGTATTCCTTCTTACCAGATAAATGTGGCAATGGCATCTTGCTATTATAAAAATGATTAAATCCCTCCTTGGTTAATTGTGTAAGATCTGTTCCTCTGCAGTTAGAATCCCCTCTCCATCCTCCCCGCTAAAACATCTGAAAAGATCATGTCTGAAAATTAAAAGTGATGTAGTGAAATCGGGCTGGCACAAGATATATTGCTTATATGAAAGGCAAACCGGGGGGAAAAAAGACTCAGGTACAGAGCATGCAGCTTTGGTTTGTCATACACAGAAACTGCATGGCTGACCATCTTACAAGTAGAAGATTGAATACGTTTCTCTCCACGTCACAATGCATTTGACAACTAGATAATACAGTGACAGTCACGTTAAAAATACAGACGTAAGACTGAAAATATTCTATAAAAATAAACACTTCCATTAAAACAAAATCAAAGTGATTTGGTTCACTACAACAGATGTGTTTCAGTAGGAATCACTGAAAACAAATTTAAATCCACAATGAAATATATTAATATAAACCAACAAAAAAAATCTCTTGGCATGGAATTGCCTGCAGAGTGTGCATTTATTCTGTAAACACTGTAACAATGATTATCTGTCCTTCCAGCTCTCAGTGGAGACTCCTGCTTTTGAAAATGTCTTGTGGTGACTTACTAAATTCAGGCTATTTCAATTAGTATTACTTCACATTAAAAATTAATTGTATTAAAGAGTGGATTAAGGTTTAAATTTCAGTTCTACAGTGTGTGTGCTAGAAATGACAGCTAAAAATCAATGCTCTCTGGCCCATAATCGGAAGTTTGTACGACCAAATAGTGGGGAACTGGCGTCAGTTTTGAAAGAATTGATAGTTCAATTCAAGGTGTGTCAGCTCTAGTTCCTGATTTAAATGGGAATGCTACACAGCCACAGCATTAAGCTAAAGAAGAAACTGAAAAAAAAGCTGCCTTGAAATGAAAAAAAGTGTCTTTATAAAGATGGAAAAAATCCAAATTACAGCTCAAAATTCATGTTTGCTATCACTGGGGGAAAAAAGATGTTTTAATGGGATGATGACTTCATTACGGAAGATATATGTTTTTCCCCGCATTTAGAACACGTTGTTAAAATCCCACTCAGAATTGCAATTTAGGCCCCAATCTTACAAACACTTGAGAGCACACATAGCCTTATTCCTGTATAAAGGGAAGCTTGTGGCATCTATTCATGTGAATAAAATCATATCCATACTTATATGTTTTCAGGATCAGACCTTTTCATTACGATTCACAACGTACAGTGGTCCCAGGCAAGCCCATTTAAAACTTTTCCTGTTGTACACAAGTGAGCCTGAGGACCTTGCGATGCTCCTGCTTTGAGACAACTTCTCTTTGTGCAAACAGCCATGGCAAGGACTGCACCAAAGCATGCGGCCATGCAAGATGACACACTCAGGAGGCTTGATGCTGTGCAAGTCACACGACGGAGCTGCAGCTTCTGCTTCCAGCCCTTAGCAGAGCACCAGAGGGAGGGGTGACAGGAACGTTGCTATCAAACAGATCAAAAGTGTAAGTGATCCGGCACCGGGCTATGGCGACGAGGTTATATGGGAATGGGCAATGGTTCTTTGTACCTCTGGTAAGTATGTTAGCCATGGTCTCCTGAGCTGCCCTGTTGTTGTAAAACGCAAGACACTTTCTTGGCCTCCACGTATATGAAACCAACGATTATCTTCCACTTTATCCTCTGACAAATCAATTAAAACTTGCCTTCATGCCTGAAAGCTGCTTCTTGCACAAATAAGGCAGAAATCTGCACTCTTAACTTGCTGAAGTTTGTATTTAGACATTGTCACCCTAAGTTGGAAAGATTTTTGAAAAGAAAATGATTTTATTAAAATATTTGTATCTTTACAACAATAACATTTTTTATTACTTGGGTGAAACTGGATTTTGCAGAAGGTTCTTAAGATCATGGCACTAGATGATAAACTGACACCACTGCTATAATTCTTCGTTTGAATGTGAACACAGTGCCAAAAGGAAACGAAACAGCTCAAGTAAAATCATTTTTGCACTCTTCTGTATTGTAAAATGTATGGGGAATAGCAAGAAGGGAAAAAGCATGTTCCACTTGTTATAAATCTAGTATTGTTCCTGTCTGAAAATGGTTAGCAAGAAATGCCTGTCACTTCTATTGGCAACAAACTAATTTTTTAAGAGCAAACGATGAAGAACACCGCAAGTCTAGTGAACAGACCAAGCTGGCATCACTAAAGTATTGCAAAGCCACCCAAGATACCAGAGCCTGGAATTGAACAGCCATTGGTGTGTACCTAAGAGACAAGTTGATGTCCAAAATGTTTCTAAAGATCCCCTGTGCTGTGCGGATGTCCAACAGCAAGTTTGGCATCAAGAGAGTAAAGAAGATGGGTTGTAATAACAACAATAAAAAAATAATCTGGTGCAAATGGACCCCAAGGTGTAGTAGTCATCCCTATGCAACAATCACCCTTCACTGCAATTTACTGATGTTGCTTCATTACAATACAGCATACAAAGGGGGCAATATTAAGGCATACTATTTAAAGCTACAAGATCTGTGGTGCCAGCTATAGCTGGTACTGAATCAGGACTATAAATTCAAAAGAAGGTAATTTCAGCAGAAAATACTGAAAAATGAAAACTCTCCTGAAGGTGCACAAGTGTGTCATTTTTACAAGACTTAGCTGAACGCCACAGTAAGCGATTGCAGCTAAAGACTGCCAATACATTTTTTAGTGTATTCGTTACAATTCATTACAAAAGCACAGCAATAATTGGTCGTGAATTAACGATAGCCAAGGAAGACAAAGACATGCAACTAGTTTAGGCAAGGGAGAAAAAAAATATTTTCGTCTGATAGCAGAATATACAGAAACTGAGAGATTTGTGCAGGGTACAAGACCTGCAGAATAGATGGACCCCGAAGCAACTTTCAGAATTGCAGTGACAAAGGACAAATTCTGAAGAGGAATAAGCCAATGTTATTACTCATGGAAGCCATCACAATTTCTGTTAACTCTCCTTCTGTTAACTGGTTCTGACTGGGGAAGAAATGAAGGACAATTGGTGTGTGGAGAAGGTGATGTCAAGAATAGAAATGAGCTGGACCACATCTGTGAGAAGTGATATGGTAAAAGAGGAGGAACAATTTTTTTAAATTGGCCTCTGAAATGGATAGGAAACATGAACCAAATTTGGGAGCTCTAAGGCAAGCAGCAGAGTTCCCCATTAGCCAAGAGATAATAAAAAACACAAATAATGTAATAGCTTGCTATTTATAGCATTACTTTTCCTTCTTAATGGACATTAACTAATTTGTCTTGAAAAATCTCTGTGGGTAAGTACTGTCTCCATTTCACATTTCAACGACTGGTTCTAGGCTAGTGAAGAAGTCATTGGGAATGCTGGAACCACTACAAACTTCCAGCCATTAACACTCCCGTTTTGACATTCTGAAACAGTAATTGCCTTTGTAGCCTGTCAAGCAAAGACTTGGAAAACAAGACGTGGAAAAAAAGGAGTTCTCCCTCCAAACAAGAAAGGACAACACCATAAAGCAAAAGGAGAGCGAGAGAGAGAGACTATGTCATGTCATGAAAAAGTTAACTGTATTTTGTGGGAGACAATGGCGTAGGAGGATTCAGAGTCAAAGAGCCTTCCAAATCTGCTTTTTAAGGAGATGAATGGGAGGGATACATTTAAGAAAAAAGGGCAGCTAGAGAGTGTCGAGAGTGCTTCTCTTGTCAGAGAAGAGAACAACTTCTACAGAAGCTTTAGGTTGAAGGAGACAAAGAAAATCACCAGCACACAAAAAGGCTGGCCTGGAGGACCCATTGCAAGAGTTGAAAGAGATGCACATGCAGCACAAAAGCCGCAGTTGACGTAAAATACGATAACCTAGGTGACATATCACAGAAATTAGAGTCCTATTTTCTGTCACCTAATTTACTCCCATGCACCACCATGAAGGATTTTTCCTGGCGGTACAATTCCGTACTGTACTGCTAGGCACACTTCATCACTGGTGCAAATGCAGCAGCAGGTACAAGTAGAGAACTTTTCCATTATTAAGAAGTATCCCTAAGATTAAGTTTTCTAGGCTAGTTCTCTGCCCAAGCCTATTTATTTCATTTTTCACTTATTTAATTTTATTTTCATTTTGTTTTCATTTTAGCCTTCCTTTTTTTAAGCTCAGCTATATTTTAATCAAAAAAAGATTAAAAATACCATCTCTGTTAAGTCTGACTTGAAGAATAACAGCACGCAAGGAGCAATGTGGGTTAAAAGTTCAAATTTGGCAGGGAAATGTCACTCAGCTGAAGAGAAGAGTATTTAACTGTTCTGGTGAAAATTGGTTTTGATTTGATCATGTTATGACAGTTTGCAAATCACACTTTGCACTAAGTGATATTTGGGTTAGGCTTTTTAACCAAACTTTGAAGCAAATGGAAGGCTGCGTTGCCTCTGAATGACTAATTGAACGAGGTAGTAAACATCAACATCTCCCAAGTCGTTCAATGAATTACACAGTGCTCGGCAGGAGTCTCATCTGGGGGGTTTGGGGGGGGTGTTTTTGTACAGTTATCTAATGTCTTGGCACTCGCATAGGTGTGCAATGAAAAGCAACGAAGCCAGAAGCACAGTGGGTTCATTGTGAAGGCTGCCGGAGAGAGGGTTGGGAGAAAGGGTGCCTAGCCAAACAGCTAGAGACTAAGAATCTACCACTGAGGTCCTGAACTACAACACTTTAATAAAGTGCTGTGTGAGAGAAAATTCAAATTGTATGGCTAGGTGCTGAAAAAAAGAAAACCAAAACAGGATCTTACAGGCATATCCTTAACTCTGGCCACTGTACATGTGTTTTACGATTGCTTTTGATTATACAAATATACTATCCCTTTTATCATTCAGTCAAACCCAAACACAAGACTCGTACCTTTCAGTATAAACACAGTGAATGAGGCAGTGTTTTGAAATAAGCTTTGTCCAACACACTATGAATAGCATATTCTGTAAAGTCCCTTGGATAAGTACCACATATATCGGATTATATTCATGTAATAAAAATAATGTGTTATGTGGCTTTGCACTTTTGAGCAGGTCTCCTTCACTCTGCCCACTGCTTCATTTCCTCTGGGGCTTCTCCTAAGGCCCTGAATTGAACAATGTATTCAAACAGCAGCTTAGTTAAGAAAAATAATCTGCCAAAAGGAAAGTTTCTTCTTCCTTTCTCCCTATACATTGAATTTACCTCTATAATTATGTTAGTTTAAGGCTGCATGACAGAATCACTCAGTTCTGCCCTACTGATATGTTGGTCCCATAGTTTTACTTGCATGTTGTAGTAAGAGGGCGTATAACAATTTTTCACAGGCAAGAATCCTGAGATTGAACTTTAAGGGCTTGACATTTTTGTGCACAGATAATTTTAATTTGGTAATATTTACATTTCTCATTTAGCAATTAGATTTTTTTATTTTAATTTCACAGACATTTATACCTGGCTTGCTGGTCACCATATTAGCTGTCTTTACAACCTGAAGGACATGATAGATAGGCCGTTCAGTTCAGCTCGTACATACATGCATGCACTCGTGTATATAAGAAGAGGGCGCATTCAGTCACAAACCAGCTTGTATTTTAAGTAGGTATCACCATTTCACTTTGCTATTGATTTTCCGCTGGCTCCATTTAAAGAAAGTAACTCTACACGTGAAAAAGCGTGTGCAGGAGTATCTTCTGACCATACATGGTCTAGGAGGCATGCAAAAATTTGGGGGTTTACCTAAATATAACTCTAAGCTCCCATAAAGGCTGAATTGAAGGTACTGCTTACTGAAAGCATGGTGACAGCTCGACCACTATGCTGAGGAGATGCAAGGAGTTACTTTCCTCAGTAAGGATCACTGAGTATGTCACTGGTTAATTCCTGTTCTATGCTCCTCATTAGCATTACTCTCAAGTTTCTGGTTATCATATCCGAAATATTAAGACATAATAAGTACGAAGGTGCAGATAATTGGATATTAACCAGAACATACTTGACTGGGCAGGAGGTAGGGCCTTGCTTAAACTAATCCTGAAATGTATTAATCACCAATTAATGAATGGGTTTCAAATTCATTTTCTATTATAGAACACCTCTGAGTATCTAAGCTTTTTCTAATAAAATGAGTTGGAATAACAGGATAGGAATAAGAAACACTCCAATTTGAGGCTGGTTTGAATTAATTCCCCATAGCTTGTTGTTAAGTTCATTGAAAACAATAATCCTGGTATGAGTGACTTTCTTTATAAGGTTGAGAAAATAACCATATATTATGGCACTTATAGGCTCTCTTTGCAGGTGCAAATGGTCATACAGAGGCTAAATTCAGAACAGAGCTAGTTCACTGGAGAAATGCTATAGCACTACCTATATTTCTTAAGAGCAAATATAGCTCTATAAGACAAGCAGCATAAGACCTGCATCAACTCCAGATGGATATTGCCAATTAATGATTTTCAGTGTGAAGACAGGTATGTCAACTACTGCAAAAAAAAAAAGAAAAATCGAACATCCACTCTCTCCACCCTGAACCAAAATATGGTCCACACCAGTCACCACTCTGGAGACCCAGACTCTTGGAGGGTGGAAAAGCAAATACACAGACATTATGAAATCTGGTTAAGAAGCCTGGCGGGGAGGGGAGGCTGAGGGAGGGTGGTGTTAAGCTCAGAAGGTCCAGCTTCGGACCTCTTTGCTGATTTTGCATTAATCATGCACCCTTAACCAGCATTACTAACTAGCTTGACATGGTTGTACTTTTCTCAACTAAGAGGCTGACCAGCTGCACGCAGTTAATCTCTAAATAATGTAAATTTTTGTTAACTGAGTGTATTTAAAATCCAAAAAGAAATGCAAAAAACAGAAGCAAAGTCTTAAGTTCTACCTTTTTTTTAAAAAAAATTCTTATAGGTCCAGGATAATTTTTAAATGGATACTTTAGCATTTTTATTATTATTTGAGATGGGTGCACCCTACTGCACCAGAAAAAAAACACCAGAGATCCTTATTGTCACTAATGAAGAAAATTATAACAGACATGGTTGAAGTACTATTATTCCCCTTTCTCTCTTCTTGCTGTCCTCAGTGTTATTTACATTGATGTGAATTGCAAGTAAACCAATATTATCCATCTCTCTTTTTTTTTCCTTAATTTGTTGACTTTAATTTTAGTAAGTCTTAAATAAGCGCTTACTGAAGATGAAGTAAGATATGCAAGCAAGTAGTCCTTTTATCAACAATTTTGCCACAGAAATACACAAACATTTCAATGGCTCTTCATTAGCAAACAAATCAACAAGTGATATTTTAATGCATGACTTTATTCCATCTCTGTGGGGACTGTAGTTGAGAGTGTGATGTACAGTACAGAGAAAGGAATCATCAGCCACAATGTCCCAGGGCTCTATCCATTGAGGACTTCTCAGCCTCTGCTTAAAGAGTGCATTTAATTGACTGATAGACAGTAGCTTCTTTGTTCACAGAAGACAGCGAAGTAATGGCAGCTTGAAAATCGTACCATCTACAGGATCTCCTGAGACTAGTAACAGGGGGATATGTGTCAGGAATAAATAAATAATCTAATTATTAAGCCACTTCCTGTCAAGTTAACTCCAATTTGTTGGCTTTTGAAGGCAACAAAACGAGGCATTTTTCCTCATTATGCTTCTCTTTTTATACCACTGGTAATCACAGGCGGATTAAAGGGTGCCTGATTGGTTTTTTTGTCAAGGAACTGAGAAGCAGCCAACAGTACAGAAAAACAGAGTTGGGGTTAGAAGAAATTTCATGCTTGTCTCCTTTCCAGCTCCCTAACAGCCCACACTGCTGCCCCATACAGTGCTGCCAGCTGTACAGCAAATGTGTACCCCTCCAACGGCGGCCTACCAGGCCACAGGCTCCATCCTGAGAGCTGTGAGATACCTTGCAATCTTGGCAGGTAGCTACTGCTGTCATAGGCATAATTCTAAAGGTGACCTACGAAACCCCGTCAGCTCACCAAATGCAACAATATGAGCAGCTGAAGCTCAACACCCACTCTCCATATTGGCTTCTTTTGTTTCGCTTCCCACTCTTACATCTCAGGGAGAAACCTCGGGACGTACCCCGTCGAAGAATCTGCGGCTTCTCTACTAAGAACAGGGACGATTTAGAAAAGCGATGCTGAGGCTACCCTCTGTGCTGACAGCTAAACACAGCCCGGAGGAATGCGCTAAGGCTACCAATAAAGCCTGCGAATACAAACGGTCAGCAACAAAGAACAAAGGGGAAGGCTGACACCGTGCCATTAATCCAGCCCGTGGTGCTGAAGTATTAACATGCACGGTATATCACTGCTCCGGCCTGGAGGAGAATCTTAGAGCAGGTGCAAGGAGAGGAACAACTTTCGTACTGGCTGGTGTTACCTTTCGGTAGCGTCCCCTTCATCAAGTGCTATTTATTTCATACCACAGGCAGTTCTGCAGGGAAAATCTAAAGCTTACGTGTGCTTTGCTTCATTTCTTTACAAAATGAACTCCAGCCTGAATTGGGGACATTTTTAAAATGCTTCTTTTAGTGGCATTATCATCACTATTATTACTACTACTGATATTATATAACAATAAGACATTTCCATTCTATTTTATTAGAATTTTTTGAGTCCAAGGTGCCCCCCCTCCAAAAAAAAAAAAAAAAGTGGGGGGTGGTTTCTAGATGTTTGCGCACTGTTTCCTGACTGAACCATTTGTGATTTCATAGGCCGGGATGGTCTTTCCTAAAAGCTGTCTCAAAAATCCAGCAACTGCTCCTGCTTCCAGCCCCCAAAACAACGTGCCAGCTCTAAGCAGAGCCCCATGGCTCTCGGTGGGCGAAGGCTTGTGCCCGGGGGCGAGGGGGTGGCAGGGCGCCTCCACCCCAAATAGGTGTCATGCATACGAGTGAAGGGTGCCACTCTACCATGTTTACAGCTGCCTTCACCGCTTTCGAACGCATCTTGAATTTTTTGTTAAATTGCGCAGATAATTAAAGCCTCTTCATATTTACAGTCTGCTTCATTGGTACCATGAATTCTGTTTTCAGTTACTGTCTGCAAATTCCCTCTCTGCACAATTTCATACTAAGCAATAACACTTCATTTTACATAAGTTTTATCTGATGTCCCCATACAGAGCTGCCAGCTGTACAGCAAATGTGCAGCTCTCAAACTGAGGCCTACTAGGCCACAGGCTCCATCCTGAGATCTGTAAGGCACCTTGCTGTCATTGGCAAGCATTCCCTGCTATCGCTGCTACCATCGCTCCACACTACACACAACTTAAAATCATCTGATTATTAGAATTTGTGGTCCACACTCCATTTTATCCTTTATTTAATCTATCCCCAGATCACACATTTGTTTAAATGTTTTGGCTGGTTTACAAATCATGCAGCCATCTGCACAGTAGGTGTGACACCATTTTTTAGACAAAAGTTACATTACAAAACAACAAAGATAAAGTCATTTGAAATGCTTTGGTGTTTGTTATTCTGCCCGGTTTGCTTGGACCAACTCTAAGAAATAAATAGAATTATCTGTGTAAATCGATGAACATCTATGAAAAACAACACCCAGCAGAACGCAGAGCTTGCTCCATTACCTACGTTAATATCATGACAGCTGAGGAGAGATGACCTGGCCCACTTCTCATCTCTCCTGTACAGATGGCTATTAAAGAGAAAGTATCCCTTTTGTATGGTCCATGCAGAAACCCTTTATGGGCTTTTCAAATAAGCCAGCATTGCCCACAGGAGAGTAGCTTCCTGTTAGTATTAAACGGCCCAGATTTCCTCTATTTTGTAACCCAGCTCCTCACAAAATAAACCTACGTTTTCTCAGATTTAACACCAAATGCTGTTTTTTTCTGGGTATTTCAATTACATCTCCTCATTTTGCAGTCAAGGTGACCAAGTTTCCTCTAACTTTTGGACAACTTCTCACCAGCTCTGCCTGTAAATAGGAGGTTCCCAGGCATCCAAACGATTTTCTGATTCTAAGAGGGTATGATCTGTTTCTTCACTATAAATCAGCAATTTCCATTTCTTATGACCTAGGAATCCATGAAAGATGACCGACAAAAGTACGTCTCTACCTCCTTCCTCCTCTAGTGTGTAGATGTGTATCATCGGATACTTTTTCTCCTAAACCTTGGGTAAGAGAGACTCCACAACATCAGTTTTACTGTACAGCAATTAAACTGACATTCTGAAGATGTGTTACTTGAGGGCAACATGGTGTAACAAATCTTAGTTGCCCAGCACAGTTTTCTGCATATGTGAAAGGAAAATCATGGGTTTTAATGACCTCAGGCATTAGACAAATAACAGAATGTGTGAATGCCACATGCTATTATAACCGGACTAAAATTTTCACGGGCTCCAGAAAGCCGATTGAGGTATGTCCTTTGTCTTGACATCAGTGATGTTGTCCACACGTACCGTAATGCACACTGCACAAATGTGAGGCAAATAAGATGATTTATTTTTATAGGTTTATTATGCACGCAGTTAATACATGCATAATGCAAACATGCATATCCACACAACACACAAGCATATATACATATTATATACTTATATCACTGTCACTGAAAAAATAAAAAATCATGAGTTGCACTAAAATGTGTCTTTACGTCTTCTAATGGTTACACACTACTCGTTATTGTAAAACACAGCTGTAAAATTTCTTTGCAAAGAAATTAAAATGTTAGATCCCATTTTCTATGTACTCTTCTTTTTAAACTACAATTGCTCCAGCATAGATTTGTTTACTTGGGGCTTAATGAAGTATTTGCCGGTGTAAAGTAGAATTCTTCTTGTCAACTACAGGGTTGCTTCATCCTGTTTTCCCATTTGCTTCCTAACTTTGGTGCTCGGCATCTTTTTTTCTTTCCCTTCATTTCCTCCTCCTGCTCACACCTGCTACCTCGCTCAATGCTACATAACATCCTCCCCTCGAAACCAAGCTTCCCTCCCTCATCACAACAGACTTCACAAAACGTTTTTATACATGACACTGAAAAGGTTAAAAAAAGAAAAGCCTGTTTACTTATCAGAAACAATCTAGATAAATATTTTCAAAAGTAGGGCTGCAAAAAGGTACTGAATCCCGACCGTCGCACCCTTCCCCCCCCACCCCGACTTTTCAGAGGGGTAGTGGCTCTTGCTATGACACTGGGGCTTGCTTTCTCCATCAGGAAAAGTAGCAGCAAACTGCAAAGATTGTGGCTGTTTCCCTCTTTTATCATTCTCTTTGTCAGCCTGATCAGTCCTCAATGGTAAATGTGCTGCTCTGTTGTGCACAGCCAGCGGCTCGCAATTTGCTCACTATGTTTCATGAGACAGTTGTTTGTGGCTGTTTGGAACACATTTACCTCTTTGGGGATTTATGCGCTAGTTGCAATGCCAACCTCCATAGTGATAGAGATTTCTTTCTAACTAAAATAGATAATTAGAAGCTGGTAATTATTGGTCAAGAATTATCAGAGTGAAAAAAATTAAGCTCTTCATAAATAGTTCTTGGCAATGTCATCTCTTTACATTATCTCATGGCTAACAGCACTTTACTCAGAGCACTTACAAATTTACACTACTGCTGTTGAGTCTCATAATTTTATATGGAGTAATTCCTTTTCTGAGTTAAACATGTCTGAAGTCCCCCAGTTCTGAGCACGCTGTATGTGCATGTGTGCAAAATCCTAGGCAACTGTTCTGGCAACTGTTTAGTCTATTTACACTGAACTGCATCAGATACTACAGATGTAAAGGAATCAGTGGAAGAAAAAACAATGTTTTGCTTGTCTGCTTAAAATAACAGGGAAAATAATAGGAGGAGCAGCGGAGTGCAGCAAACAGAACACAAACAATGGCAGACTCTCTTCCTACCCTCTCAGGTCAAATGCCAACTGTAAACTATGTGATGAAAACAAAGGGATGCCAGAAAGCCTCCCTTTTTTCCACAGACACCATACACACAGAAATAGAATTTTCTCAAAGAAAGCTGCTAAAAATGCTACATATTCCACCCGGAGGGAAAGGTAAAAGAAAGAAGGCAGCTGAAGAATTATCATTTATGCCAGCACTTCCTAAACCCATATGAAACGCCTGGATTTACGTTTCCTCCTTTCCCACTCAAAAGCTGAGAAATTGTTTTACCAACAAATTTCAATACACACACTGACAAACATGTTTTCATTTGGCAATCATCCTCACAATTATCCAAACAAAAGTACATGCTTGCATCTAGGTCCAAAATAATGCCGAAACAGAGGGCCTATTTAAAAAAGCCCACAGTTTGCCTCGCTTCCCATCCACTGGCATCCCCTAGCCTAAGCTTGAATCAGTGTGTAGTTTAAGCAAACACAGGCGTTGCTTGACGAAGCACAGCATCTAGAAATGTGCAGACAGATCTGGCAGTCAGAACTCTTGAACTTCTACTCACTTAACACAAGCAAGGAATTCCACTTCTTCGCCTCTTTGTCCTCAGCTATTCAATGGAAAAGGCTTATTGCCGTGTCCCATCACAAATACGCGGGGAAGACTTGATTAAAGGCTGCAGAACAGTTTTAAAATGGGAAGTTCTCGAACATGTAGTTACTGAGGAAAGCCATCCCTATGACACCTTTTTAATATATAACTTGTATAATAATGAATGTAAATTGTATTGTTGTCAAAGATACTTAAGGTTACACTTCACTGGGCCATCTGCAGATTTTATTTTCCATTAGGTGGCATAATCCCTCTTGTTGAATTGATTGAAACGTGTAATAAAATCTGTAAAAACACTATATACCCTCCTAACAAAGAAGAGTAAGAGGCTTTTCAAATAGTCTCTAATCCCTCTTCCCCTGCTAAATGTCTAGTTGAGATTATATTTGATTAGAGAAAAACACACACATACACACAACCTAAAAATACCTACCCTCAGTGGAGCTATTTTAGCCAACAAAGTAATTCCGGTTGCCTTATTTAAAAGTCTAAGTTTCACACTGGGGTTTTATAAACATATCTTTGCCTCAGTGACCTTCCATAATGCAACTTCTTTCTGTGGATGTTAGCAACATGAACTCAGTTTACATCCCGGGATCATGTTCAAGGGGCACAGGAATTACATGAGAGACCATCAACTTTTCTAGGCTCCCAAACTGCTAAAAAGATGGTGAGCAGCAACTGTTTCCCTCAGCTGGCTGAGCATGTATCTCCATCAGTGGTTCCCACCCATTTCTGAGTGGAGTTTGGCAGATGACTTTCCACCTTCTTTTTTGTCCCATGTCCCAGCTGCCTCCCTCTTTCTCTTTTCCCTAAATTATGATTATGGAGTCCTTCAGCTAAGAAGACACCACATCCATTGATAACCACAACACAGATAGTGCTAGCATTTTACTATGAGAGGAAGTAACAGTTCCTGACGCTGTGTGATGATGTCTGTAGAGGCATTTATTGCCCCTACATTTGATCATAGAATCATACAGAATCATAGTATGGTTTGGGTTGGAAGGGACCTCAAAGATCATCTAGTTCCAATCCCCCTGCCATGGGCAGGGAGACCCTCCACTAGACCACGTTGCCCAAAACCCCATCCAACCGGATCTGGGGATTATCACACCATTTGACTCTTAATACCTGCCTTCCCAGATTACCTTCCCTCTCTCTCATATTTAAAGTCCTTCTTTTTTTTCTCTATCTCTTCCTGAAGCTTTCTCAGATTCCCTTCCCCAGAGGAGCGGAGACACTACATCTCATTCTGCCAGTCTCCTACTGGGAAAGCAGGACAGGAAGACATATTTTATCAGATACATGTAAAAAAAGGGAGGGACCAACGTGTTTAGGAAACAAGAGTTTTTTGTTTGGTAAATGTGCTGTGTCAACAAGTCAATATTCACTTGTTTCATCTGATATATTTTTCAATCTACATATTAATATGCATGCAGATATCTATGGAGATATATATGGGTTATGTATTCTATATATTCACACAACTGTGTTTGCATGCATGTTTTCTCTATTATATATGAATACTGTAAGCCTACCTACAGACGCACATAAACTAAGGCCAGTTTTAAATAGCTTGATGCCACCCCTTGAACCTTTTTCTCTAGACAGAATATGGTCTTGGAAAAAGGCCTGTGAACAATGATATAAATTAAAGGGGAGGACGGAGAGTGAAATTAGAAAGATAGCTAAGGAAAAATCCAATTAGTGGCGAGAAGGCTAACAGAATTGGAGATCAGAAATTATTTTTCCCTGTGCTTCGATTCTGAGGTCACATTCAAAACTCTCCAGAACGTTGATATTCCTTTCACTCCATCCCAACACAAAATACCCTTGCATTTGCTTAATGGAGGCTACATCATTAGGAACTGCACTGTTAAGTCTGGCAGCGCAGATAAGAATCTTCCACTGAACACAGATTACCACAAGCATGACCGGCAAATCTCCCTGCATGTTTTGCAAGCTCCTTCTTTATTTCACTGGGAAGATTTTATATTAAGCACGTTTAAATCTGTGTCACTATGGTTATGTCATGAAGCAATATCATGCATGATTAGATACAACATAGACAAAACAATTAAATATTTTTTAAAAGATTCTTTCTCATTCAACCTCTTCCAGCTTTTAGAAATAAAACATAGGCAGTTAATAGCTCAGTTTAAGAAAATCTCAGTCTTTTCAGATCTGCAGGCTGGAGCAAGCTAACTGGATTTGTCCTGCTTTACTGACTCCCTCCTCCTTTCTCTCCTCCCATTCTCACCCTTTACTAAAACTCATCCAGAAAATACAGGGAGGAAAAAAAAAAAAGAAAATCTGAGTATTTCATGAAAGAAGTGGGCTCCTATCCTGAAAATGGGAGGCACTTGGGAAGTGGGTGGCAAGCAAACACACCACTCTGCCATTCCAGCATCATCCCTTACCCACAGTGTCCAAACTCCCTGTCACGTTTCAGTGTCACTATATGCTACAATTAAGAATATGTCAAACACTGGATTCAAAGAAAACAGCAGAAATGGTGACTTCTGTTGTTGGTAATAACCTACTTCTAAATTCCACGTTACTGACCCAGATTGAATACTGTGAGGCAGTTCAAATTATCTCCTCCCCAAAGACACAAAATATCAAAACTAAGACTTAATCCAACAGGCAAATCGCTTTGCTCCCTTACAAAGCCTGCTTGTAATTTGCGTTTATTCATTTTTATCAGAAGTACATAAAATGTTCATGCTCTAAACATATTAAAAGTTAATACTTAAAAGCACTCAGAATAATGGGCTATTAAGTTTTGGCAGGTAACTTTCTTATACAGTGCAGCCAAATTACTAGTGCTTATGGAAGAAATCTGCACGTTATCTTGAAAGGAAAAAAAAAAGAGCATCAAACTAAGTATTTTTAAATTATAAAATGAAAAAAAAAAAAAAACCAGCAAATTCTCTTCCGTTGGATATGTAGTTACTGGCTTCTATACCATATCGTTTGGTCTGTGCTTTACATGCTTTTCTATTATCATAGCAAGAAAAACTGCGTAAGGGAAGCAGGAGTATAAAATCAATGGTATCCATCTCCGTCTTGAAATGTGAAATTTGGAAAAGAGGCTAAAAACAAACCGAGACAACCCTGGCAATGTTATCTTATTAGTGGGCAAATGATGTGCTTGATAAATTTAATTGGCTGATAGAACTCTTAGTGCTATTACTGAGTGGTTACCAAATTGGAAACATTATGGGTAATCCTAAGGGAATAAGCAAATAATAGGAAAATATGAATATCAAAGAAAAAGCAGCTTTTGTTTTATTCCAATTTACAACTGTAACAGCCTTGTAAACATCAAACCAGGCTTGGATTCAGGAATCCTAAAAGACTTTTTAAAATGCTTGTACCTTAAAGAGCAGACTCCATTACCGAATACTACAATTCCTTATTTTTTCAAATAAATGATAGTATTTAATTGTATACGGATACACTCAGGATTTTTTTCCAGACTGCTCAAACACAACAAACAATACTATTTTATGGCCATTTGAATTATTTATGTTTCCTAATGACAAAAACTCGCCAGTTTTGATTTTGGTACCAAGGTGCTTGAGAAGTACACAGTAGTGTCATTACCATAATAACTTCTGAAATTAAAACCTGTCTAAAACTCTATGGAAAGCTAACATCCAGTTCATTAACCATTCCTGTTAGTTTGTTTTCAATAATGCAAAAATGATTAGAAGTTTAATTTGCTAATCACCTGTGTTTTGACTGGCAGTGGATATATAATTCTCTGCAGAAGTCTAAACTAGCCCTTGCAGAAAATAAAATATGCTAATGCTTTATCAAGTCTAATAATATGAATAAAAAAATCAATCATGCCTGGGTTAATCATTGATGGATGAACAATTAATTTCTCCTTAACTCTGTTTAATTTTAGCAGCAATGATGATCATGAGTAAGAGAAATGGCTATCTGTCTTTGAGAACTTTTAGTGCTTCACTTACCAATCATGTGGTTTGCAACATGAACTTGGATATCCCATTCATTGTAGAAAACCATCTGACATTTGATGCACTGGTAGGTCTTCTTCTAAAGAAACAAGGGTAGATAAAATTTACTGAAACATACAATTGGAACCATTTCATTATAACTCAAAATACTGAGTTCAAAGTGG
Organism: Grus americana; assembly: GCF_028858705.1. Classification (NCBI taxonomy): domain Eukaryota; kingdom Metazoa; phylum Chordata; class Aves; order Gruiformes; family Gruidae; genus Grus; species Grus americana. The sequence goes on along the minus strand of NC_072853.1, from coordinate 50,926,751 downwards.
TCATTTAAAGCTCTCCAGCAGTGTTTTCATTAAGGCTTAATTATTAGTATTAAAAATAACACTCTGCAGTTCTGTAGTACCTTTTATCTGAGTTTCCTGAAACTCTGTAGAGATTGTTTATTTTTCACCTTCCTAACTCCATGGACAGACCGGTATTGCTAAAACACCAGCTTCATATTCATGGAAGGCAAAACGCAATGAGGATATGTGGGATGTGATCCAAACGACACTAAACTCAACACGAATCCTTCATTTTATACCAATGGATTAGGCCCGCTACAGAACTAAGGAGAAGGCAGGAACAGAGCACAGAAATCAGAAACCTGCTTTTCCCTCATTCTCAACTGCGCTGCAGAATCTCCTCTGCACCACAGATTTTAAATGGTCCATCAGGTTGCCATCTTTCAAGGAAGGAAAAATCCCTGCTAGTCTGGAGAGATGGTTACTGCATCCGAGCAGTTGCTTCAATATCTATTGGCAAGCCTGTAGTAAAACTGGGAAGGTTGGCTGGAAAATAGCCAGAGAGCAATCCTTCTGGCCACATTAGATTGGGCCTGACTTCACTTAAAAATCATGGTGTATACAGATCAAATGTCATTATAAACAAGGAAATGCATTGCTCTGCTCTCTTTGGTGCACGGGAAAAGTTTTTCATTTGTGTCTTGGTGTCTTTCAAAAAAGATCTGCTATTTCACTTCTCTACAAACTATATCACTCGTCCAAGACATTTCAACATCCTGAGAATGTGATTTTATTTTCTCTTCTTATTTTTCTTGACCTGAATTGGCCAGAGATTTGATATTGGAAAGCATTGTTTTAAAAGTGATAACTAAGAGTATATTTAAAAGTAAGATTTTGGGTTTTCATCATAAGACTTAAAATCTGCAGTTATCCAGGCATCTAATGAGACAAGTCACATTCATAAAATTATTCAACTGCATAATTGTAGTATCAAGGACTCAAGTCCTGAGGTAACAGTCCTGGAGAGCTCAAGTGCTGTTTTGAAGATGCAATGAATGCAAGGTAAGCCCTGAACTGCCACATCAAGGCAGTAACTCAAGAGACATGTATCTTTCTGTACAGCCACAGACACCTTGCCTACATCAGCAAAAAGGAAAACAAAAAAAAAAAGAAAAAAAAGGAAAAGCACATATTTTTTAAGGAATATGAAGTTACAAAATGCTGGCACAGATGTAGTAAATTGCAGAGTTCATATATATTAGTTGAGGAAGAAGTACTCTTCACTGGATAATGTGCATCGAAAATACAGCCTGTCTTGTATATATTTAACTCCTGAAGAGTGTTATGCAGCTGGTTTTATCGATTATATTTAAAAAAAAAAAAGTTGTTTATTTTTCCTGACTCTGAACATTATTAAAGACTTGCTGGATTTGTTATCAGCATCTAATTTTAGATGCCCTGTCCCAGACTGATAAAGTGCCCATTCATTAAATATCTTTCCACTTCAAGCCTGTAGGCAGGAATATAAAGATTTTTTCAACATATGTCATTTTGTCTTACCAAGTTAACTGAAAAATTAGTGACTAATCAAAGTCAACTCTGAAATTAAGTGTTCCTGTGGGCTCCTCTTTACAAATCTCCCATTGCTTCTCATACACAGAGGCTATTTTAATTTTCTTGATGACAATAACAAAATGTGCTGCGTTGCTTCTCGGTGGAAACAATCATAAGCCTTTTTTTCCTGTTTTTCATTTAAATCAACTTTAATTTTCTGAAATGTAACCAAGTTAAAACCTTATGTAGACAAACAAAATCAACGGGCCCCCAGAAAACAAATCTGTTTTGACTTAGTTTTACAGTTACGATTTGTAAAGCCTGCTGTTTTGAAAGATACACCACTTTTTCTGTTTTTTGTTGTTGTAACAATACTGGTAATGTTGGTAGAAATTCAGATTCAGTCTATTATATGTTGGTAAATTTAACCTTACTGCACTACATCTAGATCTATCAAAGACCTCTAAATAATGACAGTCACGATCACAGATTTATTATGCTAAGCTCTTTACAAGATGCTTTTTGATGCTGACATATAGAACAACAATATTGCATAAATAACAATCACTCTCCCTTTTTTTTAAACATTGTTTCCCTTTAGAACTAGTTAGAAAATATTTCTTACTCCCTGATGACTGGCACTATATATTGTTTATTAGCATACCCCTAGCATTATTCCTGATATGTGACTTTGTTCAAAAACAAAGAAACATAAACTTAATGGCTGGTCTTTTCTCTTGTTAGCACAGAAACGCAGAGTGCATGTCAAGAATTGTTGGCAAAATTATGACTGATGTATGTAATGACAACACATACAAAGGTTGGGGTTTTTTTGAAGTCTAATGCCAAAAAATAACCTCATTTGACAACACCAACAAAATAATAATTTACTAGCACTTACTAGCCTCTTCAAAATGATCTGACATATTTGCAGAATCACACACAGAGGTTTTCTTTTTATCATGAAGGGAAGACTGCTTTTGTGACTGCTGCTTGATCAAACGCTAATTCTTTTTTGTTTCCAAACATATTCTAAAATGTTGACATCAACTTCTATTAGCTCAACACACAGTCATCTCAAAGTGTCTAAACTTGTGCATGGTTAAGTTTTTATTTTAAAAGCAAACTCTGTAAATTCCATTTACTCTTAGATTTTCAAAGTGATCAAACCCAGTCATTTTCACACCATGCTGAACAAACCCCACACACTTATTTCCATATGTTTGGCATTCTAAGGAAGTCCTTTTTCACTGCAAGTTACATCTTAGTCTCACAAGCTTTGTCAGAACCACGGGACTCGTAACTGCTCACAGGAGCTCCTGGGTCCTGATGTGCTTCAGGGCTGGTCCCAATTCCCTGCTGGGGTGAGATCCAGGGGGACACCCAGCCCCTCCTCACTCCAGGGTCCCACAAAGGGGAAACTTGGGGGAATAAGACCAAAACGAGCTCTGGGGTATTGCAGCTCCATGTCCCTTGGCTTGATTAGCTGGGGAAGAAGCCTTGTGGCACTTGTGTCACACAGCACAGAAGAAAAATTGGGTTGTGACTCAAGGAGGCATTTGAATCTCTCTCGAGTGTCTCCAGCCTTTTGCGATACAAGATGGCTCCACACAGAAAGAAGTGTGGGGCTGTGACAGCCATCCTTGCCGCAGCCGTTTGCAGCGAGCATCCCTGGCCGAGCTCCGGGCCCCTCTGCCCAAGTGACCTGTGCCTCCTAGGGAGCACTGAGCGGGACAGACAGAGCGGGCACCCTGGCCTTGCTGCTCCAGCTCCCAGCCCAGGGCTCCATACAATGACAAAGGGTGGACACACAATGATGAAAGTTACTCCCTAACCTGCCACTGCTGCATTTCCCAGAGGACACCTGTCGGTCTCCTGCGAGAGACAGAAACATGACACATTCTCATTCTCCCCTCCAAACACAAAAACAAGCTGATGCACATTTCCTGTTACAGGGTAATTTTGTACCAGCAAAGGTGGGCCACAGAAGACCCTTACCAGTGCATTTCCATATGGAGTCAGGCAGGACCAGTATGGTATCTGGAGAAGCCGTACTGCACTCTAAACTGTGCCTTGTTGCAAAACTTCCAAAGATTTGTTCCAGAGGAGAGTGACACATACATTATCAGATGGGACTAAGAAAGTGGTTTAACTTTTCCCTTTTATTTCTTATTGTGGCCTCATCTTTTCACAAAAACTCTTCAACAAACAAGCCCACAATCCTTCACTAAACCTCCTCCTGTCAAGAACCTAAGTGCCAATTTGCTTCCTACATGCTAAGCGTAAATCTGAGGCCCAAGTCATTCAAAATTGTCGTAGAAGAGTAACTGCTTGGACCAGGTGTCTCACAAGAGCACTGGGCAATCCGGTTGCCTCTTGTATTCCTGCTTGTTTGCATCCCTGTTTTCAGAATCAATTTAAAGCCTTCCGGCATGCAAAGCTTCTCTGTGACTACATTTAATGAGCTTTGGATTGGGCCTTCAATCCGTGCAGAGCATATGCATGTGTCTCTCTAACCTTTTGAATAATTAATGCCACCTAGACCTTTAATTATTGTCCTGATCCTCACTTGTCACTTCGCAGTTTTCAGAATTTCCTTTCTATAGAGGTGCCCAAAGTGTCCGTGTCATGTCAAATGAGGCTTTGCTCCTTTCATAAATGACCCAAGAATATGGTCTTTCAATCAGTACTTCAGTTCTGTGTCCAGAATTTTATTCGCTTTTATAAACAAAGTAAAACACCTAATAAAGACTCTTACTAGAGGATTTACAGTTCTATTCAGAAGTGCTTCAGATGTGTGTAGAAGATCCTTCTATGTAGCCTTCTGTGCCCTGTGACTGTCGAGGTATCCATACATTCTTCTTTTTCTATTCCCTAGCCTCATTATATTACTTGAAAATGAACCGCATATGCTACTTATCTGCCCATGCTCCACCTCCTTGTCAAAGTCATTCAGAATTTTATCACCTTCCTATTTTGTTCTGACATTTCTTCAGTTTTGTACTATCAGGGAGTTTCATCACCTTACTACTTACTCTTTCTTCCAGACTACTGATATGCTGCATAAATTCAACAAAATTGGTGCAAATAATGATTCTTAAGGCTTTCCATTACTCACACCCCTACAACCTAACCTGCTTTAATTCACAAGACTCCTGTACTTCCCATACCCAAGTTAGTGTTTCTTTTCTTTTTTAATCAAACAAAGTATCTCTCCCTATGCCATATTTATTCACCCAACAGATTAGTCTTTTGTGCTATACTGTTTCAAAAGCTTTGCTAAAATCCTGGTAAATCATGTTTATAGGCTTCTCTGTCAGCACTTGTGGCTACTCTCTCAAAATACTCTTTACTGAAAATTTTAAGCATGATCCTCCCTTTGTCAATCTTTGTCCTCTATCCTTCATTAAATCCAAACTTTCTAGGTGTTCTTCTATCATGCCTTTGATAAGCCTTTCTCTCATGTTCCTCACTGTTCAAATCAAGCTCACAAACCAGTAATTTCATGCATAATCCTTACATCCCCTGGTTAATGTCTGTTTAGTAGCCTTTTCCCAGGCTGTTGATACCTCTTCATAAAAGACTGTAAATTTATCTGCTTAATGTTTCCTTTTATCTTCAGTTCCTTTCTCTGAGAATTTTGGGATGGATATTTTTCTGTGTTTGTAAGTCACTTTTTCTAAGCTATCTTCCATTATATTACACCTAATCCATACTTCATTCTTCTCCATGGGGAGGATATGCCACAAGCTCCACAACAAAGCATTTTTTTCCACAGTATTGGTTTCCTTGATTACATACACCATTTCTAGATCTCCTATATCCCCCTTTTAACTGAATACTTGTTTCCTATATGAGAACCATAAATATGTCTTTATATGCACCATGTCTCCATTACCTCTTTTGCATCTGGGCTTGCAGGCACCCCTAGTTTATTCTCTACTCTTTTCAGATCTCTTGCATGCACTACCAAAACCAGCTTTGACGTGTACCTGTTAACCTCCCAATAACCTCAAGTTTGCACCCAAGTGCACTGTTTACCCTTGTCACACCAGTACAGGGGACTTCCGAGGCTTCTTCCACTCCGTTTCTGCACAGACCAAGGGCATGGATCAATGACACAGCCGAGACAACCTGCTGCTGCCGAAGGAGAGTGATGCCACACCTCCCACATCCTCTAATTCCCCTCTCCCAGATCAAGCATTCAATCAGAGTTTCCCTCACATTAAATCTGGGGTGGAGTTAATTCAACCAATTAAAACAACAGAAAGGTAACGCAACAAGATGAAGTGAATAGCTTCCAACAAATCATATGCAAAACCAAGTTAAAACTTGCACACTAACTACAGTAACTTGCCAGTGCTAACTCCTAGTGCTGCCAGCTGATTTTTTACATCATTATTTTATTAAGCATTTGCACTGTGCTTGGCCCTGCATGAGGCACAAGAGCAACCACGGTCCCAGTTTATTTGTCCATTTAGCCATTTTTCATCATAGCTCAGATTTTTTTTGACAGTACCTTAATTGAGGATTTCTTTTCTATCTTCCTGGATGCTTATTTTGTCAACCTTAAGCTCTAAAAAAACTAAGCATATGTTACCCAGTTTCTCTGCATAGTTAGCTATTTATCTTGCTTATGGGGCACTGTCATCTTGCATTTTTTTTGAACTGACTAATTGCTAACTCTTCTCATTGCTCACACAACACCCTTTAATTAGTATTTCTTGATTGCTTTTAAAAATGTGTCCATAATGATTTTATGAGGATTTTTCCGTTCTTCTGCTTTTGTTGAGTAGAGTCTTAAGTTTAACAGGGTCCGAGTGCACATGCCTAGAGACAGAATATGGTATCAATCCCATAAGGTACACAAAACAAAAAATGGAGAAAAAGATTACTTTTTCTAATTTCTTTCATTATGGTTACTTATTGCTTTAATACACAAAATGCATTGAGGCAGAAATACAAATGTTCATTCTAGAAGTCCTTCCTTCTCTACTCTGCTTGAAGTCCGCTCTGCTGTTCTGTCTTTCACTGTTACATTCTGGATTCTGCATTTAATAATGTCTGTCTTCAATGTCTCTTAGTTACAAACCTTTCCTTCCCCTGGCTGATGAAGTGCATTAGCTTGCAATGTCTCACATTCCCACACAGAAAGAACATCTTGCAACATTTAAAAATTTCATCTCTTCCCTTCGAGCTCTCTAATACTTTAAATCTCTCTAGGTCTTTGGAACTCAGTACTGAAGAGAGGTACCTGTCAGAAAAGTGACTAAAACCTGGCAGCATGTGGCTGTGTATTCATTTTCTCTCAATTACTTCGTATCAGGTTTACATAGTTTATGACTACAAAGAGCTTTAAGTACCATGAATTTGATTTGGGATCTAACGAGCAAATACACTTCTTTCTGTCTTTCTATCCCAGGGCCTGATCCTGAGCCTCTGAGCAGTGCAAGGGTATATGCCAAGCAGTGCTCAGGAATCTGGGGATGACTGTATCACCAACTGAACTTTCTGTCGGCATTCCCACCTCTTTCTGTCTCCTTACATTGCACTGAAAATCTAAGGCAGCTGCCAACCTGAGACCCTCTGAAGTCAGCGAGCTGCTAACCCATCAAGAGGCATCCTAACATTCAGCATGTCAGTATTGGAGCAGCTGTGTGCCTATGGACATTAAGGAGAAATTATGATCAAGACTGCGCTGATAATTTTGCAGATGACGTGGCATCAAAGCACAGGCAGTAGAGCATGACTTGGCAGGTCTGAGATGCAAAAAGCTGATATTCTGAGTAAGCTGATAGGCTTTTTTCTTTTTAAAAAGTTGTCTTCTTTCCTTTGTTTTAAAAAAGACATACTGATACAGACTGTCATTCAATAAAGCCACTACTTTCTTCACCAACAATCAGCAACAGATGTAGCCCAATAAAATTAATAGTTTGCAAGTACGCACAAGAGAATACTCTTTTGTGTCTTTTCTCCATCACAAATTTTGTAAAAGCTCTCTGGATTTTAACAGAAAGGCAAAATCAGGGGCTTTTTATATACCTCATTTTGTTTGACTTAAACACTAAAACCACTTTTCTCCCATACTATGGAAAATTAATGCTGATTAATTTCACTTTCTGAAGCGTGACTCAGGACCCTCCCCCTGCCCTTAATTGTCCACTCTCAACTCAACCTTTATTCCCGCAGATTTCCAGGCTATTACTTACCATGATAATTTAATCCTACAGAATAGAACTTGTGCTCAAAAATATGCAACATTAATATTAATGTACAAACAGAAATATATTACTCATACATAATATATAAGAAATTAATTTTCATTGAAGTATCAGGAGAAGGATTAAACCCCTTAGATCCTTCTCATGCAATTAGCTCTGCACTTGGGGCAGTCAATGGGACTTCAGAAATGAAGGTTTCACGTGGTAACACTGGCAAGACCAGGGTTTTACAAAGGCTTGCCTACACCACGAAATACGCCACGAACAGAGTTCTACAATCATACTGCTGTAATTATAGTACTACCCTGTGTGGATACTCTTAGGCCACATCAATGTTAACAAATATACTGGTAGCATCTGAGCTGGCACACAGCTGCTGACATTGCAATGATGCTTGACTGTGTGCCCAGTTGAAAAACCTCCACTGGGGCAGCGCAGCTGCCCACGGAAGTGGTGTACCAGCAAAACAAGCACTCCGCTGAGCCAGTCTTCAACACTATCCACAGTGATTTGTGTCTAGCCATTTTGTCCTGTGAAGACATACTTGCTTTCCTCTAAGGGAATTAAGGGAACTTCCGAGAATTCCCTCTGTCCCATTTCATAATCTTTTACTTTCACTTTACTTCTTAAAATTCCAGCAGTTCCTGGATGTTCCAGCAGTACAGGATGTGTATCGTGTAATAATATTAATTTCTTTTTGCATGGGGCTTCAGTCTACCGTTTCCCTATCAGAAAGAAGAGATTGCAGAAATTGTTTCAGGACCAGAATGTCATACTTCTAGGTTTGCAGGACTTCAGCCACTCAACCACCATCACACAAAGTACCAGCTGTGAAGCAGGGAACATAACAAAACTGAGGAGCTACGGTTAAGACAAATAGTTCAGGAAAACCATCAGGTGATGCAAACATTCTCTGACTAGGCCTACAAAAGAAGCACCAAGCAGCAGAGCAGGATCAATTGCCAGTTGGCCACTGTCAGTGATGGTTGCAAGGTTTTCGTATGCAGCCAGCCATGTTCCTAGAGCTTGGCACTGAACCTGTTCCAGCCGTCAGAGCAGAAACCAAAAAGAGGACTGTTGTAGCAGTGGGAAAACAAGTACAAAAGGAAATCTGGAAGCCTGGAGTCTCAGATCATTCTTTGTTGGTGAACCACCCCGTTTCCTACTGGAAAATGTAGAGAAAGAGGTGGACTTCTAGATATGAAAAGCCATTAGGTGTGCCTTTTTGCACAGAATGTTGAATCTGTATAATAGGTAAAAAACAGAGGAAGTCCATCACACACAGGATATCAAACCTGTGGAAGCATGATCGAAGGGCACAAATACTTCCTTCTCTCCTACCTCCCACCTTGGTTTTGAGTACACAAGCAACTTTTGCATGGCCATATTCGTAAGTGACCGTACTTTTAAGTCGCTCTTCAGAGGCATTTCACAGACATCATGAATGATCAATGAATGTATGTGAGGCTTTCATCTAGAGGAATTCAGACCTCTAATAAAAACTTCAGGCAGGGGCTGTTTTCCCAGATTTGCACATTATTACTGGTAGGACTGTACTGAGATGCTCAGTATCAGGAGGGGGCCCCGCTCTTTTATTCCCTGACTTATGAAGCCATCTACTAGCAACAAAGGTTCAATTGCCAAGGAAGAACAGGGTAACATCAACATACATCTGGTAGGTAGGCCCAAAGGATGGTGGAAACCACAGAATGGTTGAGGTTGATCTCTGGGGGTCCTCTAGTCCAGCCTCCCTGCTCAAGCAGGGCCACCTAGAGCCAGACCATGTCCGGATGGCTTGTGAGTATCTCAAAGGACACACAACCTCTCTGGCTAAACTGTGCCAGTGCTCGGTCACCCTCACAGTAAAAGTGTTTCGAGATGTTCAGAGGGAATCTCCTGTGTGTCGATTTGTGACTACTGCCTCTTGTCCTGAAATGTCCCATGGCGAGGACACATGGTAGCAGGAGACACATTTCCGCTGTCATATTCAGCAGAATACACTGTATAAAATACTACAGATCATATTTTATACAATAATTTGCAATACAATGCAGGAAATGGAATAAATGAAAGATGGGTTTGGCAGGAGAAAAAAGTACCTAAGGGTTCTGAACAATCAAGCATAAGACCAATTACTAGCCATCACAGAGCTATGGGAGGTCAAAGAAGAGGACTCCAACAAGATGCTACATATCAGGTGGTTCATTTATGTTCATTTTGTACAACTTCATGAAACAAGTAGTACTGGGGCTACATATCCATTTTAAATTAATGGTTAGCCCATTTTATTTCCCTGATGACGAAGTAATAAATTCGGGTGTTGTGTTTGTTGTATGAGACAAATAATACACACATTACATATAACAACTTTATTGAGTAGTGGTAAAAAACACTTCTCAAAACATTCACAGTCACTTAAGAAGTTGGTCTGTGAGCACCACAAAGAACCAGTCATGGTTTCTTATACCTTCATTTCTTGTGACTGATTGACTTTTTCATAAAAACCAGGTATGAACTTCAGTTAAAGCCATCTTCCTGGTTTGGATCTCTGAAAGGCCTCTTTCCTGTCTGGATTCTATCACCTGCTGGATCACCTCTCTTCCCAAACACTGTAAAAAATTTATAGGCTTTGAGATTCCTACTCATCTATGAAGTTTTACTTGAAACTGGCCATGAGTAGTCCAAAAGTAAGAGGAGGAAGAGAAAGAACTCTCTAGAGGTATGCAAACCAGCAGACAAAAAGAGACATGCCATCATTTCCCATGTCTTGTTCCTAATCAGGCTAGAAAAACAGGGGAAATTTCTTGTTGCTTCTACCCAGTTCTGAGGTCAGAACGTAAATACTCATCACTATTCTGATCTTCCCACTGGGGCTGTGCAGAAGGGAAATTGTGGCATGTTACCCTGGTCACTTGGCCAGCAGATACATGTACAGGGAAAGCCCTGTGAGGACAGTGGGCTGCACAGCTGACCTGTTGGAGTATACATCTCAGGATGTTTTGTCTCATAAAGCTTTGTTGACTGTACATTTGCCCTCTCTAGAGATGTTTAAGGCCTTCATCCATGTTCCCATGTCCCTCTCCAGCTCTGCCTTTCTTCAAGCAGGCAGTCCCCCCCACTGCATTGTTTTATAGAAATCTTGGTTTGGTGCTCTTGAAAACTTTGGAGGACACGTTATCCTTTCTTTCTCTCATGCAAAGTTTTCCACAGTTGTGAAGAAGGCATCTCTCCAAACTCCCCATCTGAAGCCTCTGACAAATAACAAGACAGATAAACAGTATTAGCTTTTAATGATCAGTGGACAGGAAACTATGAAAAGTCACTATGATTATCACTCTTGCTTCTGTTCAGCAGCTCCCAGGCAACACACAGCCTTCCTTTCACAGACTGAATTCATGCTGTGTGTGAGAAGGTGGGAAGTTTGCTGCTTAACTTTGGTAGGATTTACAGCAACAGGGTAATAAATAACACCATCCTTGTTAAATTCAGAAAGGAGTCTGATAGCTCACTACTAAAAGTGTAAAGAGAGAAGAGAAGAAGAAGAAGAAGAAGAAGAAGAAGAAGAAGAAGAAGAGAAGAGGAAACACTTAAGCCTGTATCTTGTCAGCCACTTCATGGCAGTGGTACTACCAGAAATTAGAGCATAGTGTAATGTGAAGGTGGCCTACTGTGGCAAGAAAAACAGGGTAGCCCTTCCTAAAAATATATATGGTCAGGTCTTAAATAATACGTTCCTGAAAGCAACGTCAAAACGATGCAAGAAGACAAAAATGGTATTTTTAGTGAGCTCATCCTGAAACTCCAGAAGCAGAAAATATGTTTGCCACAGATTAGTTCCACAGACTATTTCAAAACCAAATTTTTGTGCCAGCAACAAACCTTCTTTACCTTTTTCTGTCCCCAGATCCAAAATCCAGCATGAAAATCACTTGTTCTGGGCCTGGATTCACTGACAGGAAACCCAAGGCACTACTTCTTATGTTTACATTACAAGTTTATGTGCTTATTCATAAAAATCCTGTAGTCAGAATGATCAGCTTGGATTGCTGATGAGGAGGATTATTTTAATTTCTTTATGTATTTCAATTAAACGCATGAGTATTGATTTCACTGCATTTTTTTTTCAGTTAAAAGCATAGTGATTTATATTGCTAAAATGCTATTGCCTGCCCTGCCAAAAGCATGCATCTGGGAACATTTCTGGGTTGCTCACAGTCTTTTCTCTCTTCTTTCCGCCTCTGACTGCCAGTGCATGCTGTTGAAACAAACCAGCTACCTCAAAAGGCAGTTCCTGTTTTCTGTCTTGGTGAGTCTGGCAGTGTTTTGAGAAGGGGGGAGGAATAGTAAGAGAATAAAGGTAGATTCAGGGACAATGAATAAAGAGAAAAAAAATATAATGATAAAACAGTACACCTACCTGAGCTCCATTCTTTCTCCCAGGGTGATACCATTTCTGGATTCATCGGAAGTCGGATAAGTTGAGCTTCAAGGAGCCACCAGCTCTCCGCAGCATCTGAGTTTTGTGACCCCTGTCTCCACAAGCTCATTGTCAGCCTGCACTTTCACGGCTCCTTCCAGAACGGTGCTGTGATGTGCCCAGTGCCCCCCACTGTGACATGCCCATCCTGGCACACAGCTCTGCACAACCACGACAGGACAGAAGAGCAGCCCCAGATTCACACTTACTCCGTTACTGGTGTGACAGTTACTAGTTCTCTCCTTAGTCCAGCACTTTTGATACTCTCTGCTACAGTGAGTTTCTGCAAGTCTTTTTGCAACACCTAAATAAGCATCTTTATTCCTGCAGTAATTTGGCAGTTGCACTGCTCCTTCTTTTCTTGGGACCAGAAAACCCAGAGTGTTCTTGTATTATTAATGAAGGACTGTCTGCATTGCCACAGGTAATACAGTATTCACATGAGCTTCACATTCATGGAACAAAGTGATACATAACTTAAGCTACTTACAGAAGCAATTACATTTGCTGAGCATCTACTCTGGAAGTTACCAACAGGACCCCAAATTGAGCGCAGTTGCACATATGGATACACTAGCGTAAGTGAGGTTTCACCAGTAAACTGTTGGTGTAAGCTGGAGTCCATTCCCTCCTCCCCTGCTGGCTAAGCAATTAACAATATAACTATTATTGTACAGTTACGCTGGTGTGATTCTGCATGTAAAGAAGTTGTGAGGCTTAAGAAGTGAGGGCACACCTTCTGCTGAGGCAGGAGTTATCTCATTAGGTGCATGACAGCATATTAAGGAGGAACAAGAGAAGCAAGGCCACACAGTTTTTCTTGAACACTGCTTTTCGTCCTCCAAGTGCTTTACAAAAAATGTATCACAATTAAGCACAGCAACACACTTTTCAGGAACTATCAATCTTATTTTCTGAATAAGGAAAATGAAGCAGAGTTGTTCAAGTAGATTTGTCCAAGTCAACAAAGCAAATGAGTGATGGAAAAAGGACTGATGTCTAGTTCCCAATTCATGATCATATCAGACCTTGTTCTCCACTTTTAAACATTAACTATCACCAAGAAGATTATTATCCTAACAGTGTGCTTGCAATGATTCAAGATCTTTACAAGAAATCTACAACCTGAATTCAGCATCTCATTATGCCTAAAGAGTAAGTTACAGATTTACCACTTTTAGAGCTCCTTCAATAGCTAGCTATCCACAATCTGTCTGATACTTTATGGGTACTAGATTCAGCAGTATGATGGGCTTAATGAGTTCTGACCTGTTCCTTGAGTTGTTGTAACTGATGATGAGCATTGCCCATCATTTCCCACCCCAACTGAAAGGTGGCTTTCAGTGAAGATGATTCAGGTCAACAGCTTTCACTTAGCAAGCAGGGTGAGCTCAGCAGGTGATAGCTCAGCTGATGACATTATACCGTGTTAAGGTAATTGCACTCTATCATGTTATTGAGTACAGGCTAAAAAGGGAAGTTTTCTAGTTCAACCATGAGAATACTTGGCAAAGAAGCCAGAAATGACATTTTTTAGTGTTATCTTTTATCTTAAAAAGATATTTGCTAGTACTCTTACCATAGTAATCTAATACTGAGCAACAAAGTGTATTCAGCACTATTAATGGTCTGGGAACTAGTCTCCATATTTTTCTTGCCTTGGGAATGAAGCGTTCCTTATATAAAGGTTGAAAACTCAAACCACGTGACCCTCAATAATACAAATTAAACCCTCTCTCCTTAATATTATGATTTTTTTTTTGTTGAAAATTTCCGCAAAATAGCATGTTTAAGTAGCTGTCTTCAACATCCCGTTCAATTCAAGAAATATCCTTCCAGTGGAGTAGCAAAGCCACTGACTAATAACAAATTTTAGAAATCCAATTTGTTTTTACTGTCTGTGTTATATGCTTATGTTTTCATTTCCCTCAGTCTGGACATCCAATCTATAGTGTTAAACATTTGTGTATTACCACTTTCAATTTTGATTCTCATTTCTATAATGCTTGCATCACTATAATTTGAAACCAGTAATATCTGTCAGAAAAATAAATTATCTTTCAGGATTTTACAAACATGCACTTATGGTTTCCAGAAGTACTAATGCTCTATCAGGAACTCGATAGCTTTGTGCTTCCCATGAGAAAAGAATCTGAAAGTCTAGGTTACTTACGTGGAGACTAGGACCATAGACACTGAAAAATCAGTTTACATGCTCTGAATGGGGTGGGGGGGCAAGTGGTGATTTGAAAGCAGGCAAATGCTAGTCACAAATCTTGCAGAAGTTTAAAAGGCTTTTTCATCTTACATACATTTCTAAGAGAAAAATCAAAAGGAGTAAGAGGCGGCACATGATGCCAATCAGAAGACATAAAAACTGTGATTATACCTGACCCAAGTACAAGAAGATTCAGTGATGACACTGAAGGTAACTGACCTTATATCACCACAAAGGATCCCCAAATCTCTTTTTGTCTGGTTTACAAACAAGAAAAACAGAAGTTGGTAATATGTTATCATGGTAACTGTCTTAACACGCGTGATTCTGATTGTGCTTGAGGTAGCAGGAAACCGGCTTCCAACATGACTGGGAAGAGAGATTTCATGTCACTTGGAGAAAGATGACAGAAACTGAAACCAGGATGACTCTGAATCTATCAAAAACATGCAGCTGGTCATCCTGTGGTTCCCACTCAGCAGCAGTACTAAAGGACCATCAATGGCCTGAACTGCACCTAACGGGAGCCATTCCTTCTCCCTCTTCTTTGAAAGGAAGGTTTTCCTTAGACTTGCGGTTCTCAGTCTAACAACCTGCTCCTTCCATAAACTCCACACCACATCCCATTCCCCAGGTGTCCCCCACCACCACTCAATGTGCAAACTGGAGAGGCAGAAGTCATGAAAGCATAGGGCCCTTCCCTGGCAGATGTATCCTGCCTGATACTTCACCCTCATCTCCCAGCTCCACTTCCCTCTTCATGGCACTCCAGGCCCTGTAGTACCCAGTGGCCTTCTCCTAGCCTATCTTCAGCTACGTTCTCGGTAGGTAGCTCCACAAATACTTACCTCTTGGCCCATATATCTTTACATCTCTTCCCTCCTCCCTCTCTGCCTCTCTCCTGCCCTCCAGTTTGCACAACACTGCTGGATGACACGCTGAGAGATTTCTTACCCAACAGATGGGCTCACAAACAGGGAGTGAGGAAGGTGATGGAAGAGCAGCAGCTCCCTAGCCACAGGATACCCATACACATTCACAGCAATGGATTGCACCATGCTTATACCATTACAGGCGAAAAGCTTTCTTGAAACAAAAGCTATTATTTCTTATCATCTGTTTGTGCTGTGTTTTTAGGCTTTCTGAACTATAAGGGGTCATTATGCAAGATACCATGCCTAAAATATTAACTCTAAGTCATTCTATTGACAACATCTCTGAAGATAAAACAGATTCTCTTCCCTCAGTACACGACCCCCATAGTTTCCCATATACAGGTGTTACTACTTGGTCACTGGTGACTGAGGAAGCAGATGAGATCTTTCAAGAGTTTGATATTTACTTTCTAAGTTACGCTACACGAATGGGATTTCAATCATCAGGCACTAGGTGTTTCAGTGACATCAAAGTGTTGTTCACCAGGAATGGAAAGGAAAACACAACAAGGAATTGCATCCAAAGGACTGATTTCCCAATTTACCTTAGGCTAGCGTTGCACTTCTACTTAATCAAAATATGCTATAAGAGGGGAAAAAGAATGTCTACAACACAATTTAAAAAAAACCACCTCAATTTGTTGCTCACAAATATTTTTCAAAAATTCGCCCCTTATGCCAGCATTTTGGCTCACTGTATTCTAGTCCTCTGTCATTAATGCTCTCTGCCGTAAGCACAACTCCTAGCTGGGGATTCCAACGCATAAGGGAGCTAGGATAAGATTCCAGATCTCAGTTGTGCTGGCATGAAGATAGGTCTCCTCAGCGACACAGAAGACAATATCCTAGGGAGACTGGAATTAGTCCTATTCCGCACAATTCAATCCAAGATGTAAGGCATATCAAGAAGCAAGTAATTACTAGCTAATGGCTACGGATGGAAATGTAACATGGTTCAGCCTAAGCATTTCATGACAAGTGACAAGACAGCTTGAAAAAAGGGGGAGTTTTTCCAAAAGGATGGAAGGTGTCAAGAGCAAAGAAAAAAGGGTTACCTCTTCAGTTTGGGAGGGGCTGATTCTGGGCATTGGAGATACTTGTGGTGTTTTCAGCTGTGTACTGTTGCTGTCTGGAACAAGCTCTCTGTGGATTGACTGAATATGGTTTTGGAGTTCACTTTCTGATTCAAATTTAACATTGCAACTAGAACATCGAGTCTTCAGTCCCCCTGCCTTGCTTTTGTTCTCAATGGAACTCAAATTCTCACTTTGGCCCATGCCTTGTCTGTTACTGCTTGAAGGGATGTTGACACTTGGACTACCACTTTTACTGAGATTAACACAGCTAGCACACAGACCATATGGCAGACCGTTGATGTCAAGTTTCACTAAATCCTGTTTGGAGCGGAATTCCTTCAGGCAAGAAGCACACTTGTACAGTTTCTG
Source organism: Grus americana (assembly GCF_028858705.1). Classification (NCBI taxonomy): domain Eukaryota; kingdom Metazoa; phylum Chordata; class Aves; order Gruiformes; family Gruidae; genus Grus; species Grus americana. The sequence goes on along the minus strand of NC_072853.1, from coordinate 50,909,940 downwards.
GAGATGCTGTGCACGCCCCGTGGACTGCACGGCAGAACCGTTTCCAGTTTTCTGCATGTGGAACGTGCCATGGATTTTCAGTTCCAGCGTGGAAGTCACTGTCTGCATGCACACCACACAGCGGAACCCTGTCAAGGAGTTCCTCAAGTCAGGGTGCATTTGGCAATGCTCTAAAAATTCCTCCTCACTCTGGAGGGGCATCTTGCAAATCCTGCAGTTTCCAGTGTCCAGGCTCTTACTATGTGTGACCTTATGCTCAGTAAGAGTCAGAAGAGACGGAAACCGCTCACCACAGATTGGGCACATATAGTGTTTCACCGGTCCCAAGTGTGTCTGCATGTGCTCTCGGAGCCCATTTTCAGAGAAGAATGTTCGAGAACACACATTACACTTGTAATTCCCTTTAATGAGTTCAGCCTTTTTCTTTACTATGGCACTTTCTCCAGGTCGAATGTTGTGGTCTCGAAGCTGGTGATTTTGCAGGAGAGTCTCCATGGTATAAGCTGCTCCACAAATGTCACAGCCATACATAGGCTCAGATGTGTCCACATCTTCTTCGCTGCCATCATGGCTGTTATGGGACTCCTGGCTATTTGTCAACAAGGTCTGGAGTTCCACTTCCTCTTTCTGAACCTGCTCAGATGCCCCGTTCGCTCCACAGTTTGGAGTTTTTGTTTCAAAAACACAATGTTTTTCCCTTAAGTGCTTTTCCAGCAAGATGATAGCATGGAAAGCTTTGCTGCAGAACTTGCAGTTGTACTTCTTGCTGTGCGTAGTAATGTGACACTGCAGCTCCACCTCCGTACCAAAGGACTCGCCACAGAAGATACACTTGTGTACTTTGCCTTGGTTCTCCAGGTGGTTGTGTTTAACATGAAGCTGTAGGTCAGTCTCATTGCGGAAATCCCAGTTGCAAGACGTACATCTGTATACCTTCTTTTCATTGCTGTGCTTCACAGCCAAGTGCAGCTGAATGGAGACTTTGGAGTCAAAAACTTCTTGGCACAAGGTGCAGCGGAAGAACACAAATGTATGCATGTCCAGCAGGTGTTTCTGCAAGTCATCCACAGAAGTGAACTGCTTGTCACAGCTTTCACAGATGTAGTAGGTCGAGGTGATCATGAAATGAATGGTAACATGCTTCAGCAGAGACTCCTGATTTGGAAATTCCTTGTTGCACTGAGGGCAGGTCAGTTTTGGCAGGACAGTGTCAAGGTGTGTTTTTAAATGAGTCTGAAAACCGTCCAAGGAAGTATACTTAGCACCACACTGATTACAAATATATTCACCTGCAGGACGAGGAGGAGCACCTCCCACTGCCTGCATCATCTTTAAAGAGGTCTGCTCAATGGTTACAGGAGATAAGGGACTCATGGCTCTGGATTTTTTTCCATTGTGGATGTAATTCAGTGCCAAAGGAATGTTCTTATGGTTCTCCTTGATATGCTTGTTCAGTTTAAGAACACTGTTAAATATCGGAGAATTTGTACAGTAAGAACAAGAATACACTTCCACCACTGGATCTTTTGGGGTTCCAAGCACAGGGGAACCAAAACGGGAACTGCTAAGATCACAATGGACTTGTCTAATATGCTCTTCCAGAGAAGAATCTGTAAGAAATCCCATGTAGCAATGGGGGCAAAAGAATGCATTACTGTCCTTAGCAGCAGGGTTGGCAAATCCATGAGAACATCGGATGTGTTCCTGAAGAGTGTTGAGGTCATTGAACACTTCAGAGCAGAAGTTGCACTGGTACACCATGGCAGGCATGGTAGAAACAATCAGTGCTGGGTCCGGAGCTTCGTGGACTTGCTTAAGATGTTCGTTCAGATTGTAGAGAGATGGCAATACCTCCAAACAATACTGACAGATATGGGCTTGTTCGGGTTTATCTAAATGCATAGTTTTCAGGTGTATCTGCAAAACTGCAAGGCTGGAAAATAACTGTTTGTTGCAATAAATGCAGCTATAGGTAACTTTTGCCTGTTTACTCGAAGGACCAGTGATATCTGGTACTTGCTGAGCCGCCCGCTTCCTTCCACGACCTTTTGGTATAGGGGGAGCTGTTTCCACCATTGTTGAACTATCCACCGAGAGATTTGAATCTGGAGTGGTGCTAGAGACTGAGGTGTAGCCCACAGTTACCAAAGACGGGCTGTTGCTGTGGTTGCACGACTCTGGCTGCTGGTGACTGTCCATGTGGCTGTACAGCTCCTCCACAGTATGAAAGTTCTCAGAGCAAATGCTGCACGAATTCTTCTTCTCACCATTATGAGCCTGCTCCATGTGATTCACCAGAGACGTTTCCTCTACAAAGAGTTCATGACAGTAAACACACTGAAGAGCAGATCGGTCTTCATTAGGGGAACACTCAGGGTGACATTCTGCAATGTGCTTCTGAAGATCTTCAGGAAAATCAAAGCCTTCTTCGCACTGACTGCATTTCTGAGTGTCTTTCATTTTCCAGTCCTCCATCCGGGAAGCGGACTGAGAGCCATCTTTGTTCCTCTCATGAACCTGCATGTGACCATGCAGCGAACTAGATGACAGGAACCCACGTCTACAAATGGCACACTTATATGGCTTGTTGGATGTATGAGTCTTTAAGTGAATTTTAAGATGATCACTCCTCGAGAACGCTGCATCACACTCACTGCAGTGATACTTCTTGTCTCCCGTATGAAGCTTTATGTGGCGGTCCCTGCTCCGTTTGTGTTTGAAGAGGCGACTGCAATATGTGCATTTGAAAGGGAGCTTGTCGCTGTGACTTTGCTCGTGGTGCTTTAAGTAGCTGAGGCGGCTGAACGATTTGTCACAAAACTGGCATGGATAGGGCAACCCTGGGCCTCCTTCCTCTTCACCAAAATCACAACCTTCTCCATGGCTCGGGGATGTCTGGTCCTTGCTAGAAGGCGATGATGCTGGCCATGAGCAAGTGGGGTCATCCTCAACATCCACTCCATCTGAAATGAGAAAGAAACATGCCCACAAGCTTAATCCCTACAGTTCAAAGGACACAGAAAATGCATACGAACAACGCAGATCTGCTACTCCTAAATAGCTAAAACATATTAAACTCAAGACTACGATATTTCTTACACCTGTATCCAACAGCTTCCAGACCACATTTATTTTTATCAGACTGTAAAACATTAAAAGTTATTAAATAGTTCTGTGCCTATATTACCTTTTTATTGCTTTTTTATCATTCTTTCTCAGTTGCAGTGTATGTATTATACATTGACAACTTTATTAAAATGCAGATTTTAATATATTTAATGTTTCTTTTGTATCCATTGTAAAATGCTTTGCATATTATGTGAGCATCTGAAGAGTCAAAGGAAAGGAGAAAATATTACAGGAATGATTTAAAATTAATACAGTCAACTCACATGCCTAATATTTAATGAAAAGATTCCCCCTGCTTTGCCACAGGTTGCATTTTTTTCCCCGGAAGTTGATTCTGAACACAGAAATCTTTTAAAGGCTATTACTGAGAGAAACTTGGGTGTTATTCTAAACAATAATAGGAAAAATTACAGGGGAGGAACAGGACAACAGTATAAACAGTGATGTTTTCTCTAATAAAGTCCAACCAGATTTCTCCAATAATGATACAATTCAGTTACTGAAAGCTGGCAGCTGGATCATTAAATGTTCAAAACAAACTAACAAACCAGCCAGCCAGGATCAAGGAAAATCAGAAAGTTTCAAAAGGGTCAGTTGTGAACGGCAATTTTTTTTCTCAAGTTCAAGAGGTTGCCCACCATTTCTTCCTTTTTGCAAAGGCCTCAGCCAGCTGAATTTCCTTAGCCCAGCAGAACCTGGACTGTGAGGTGATCACAGACAAAGCAACTTGTAAAAAAACTGGAAACAGGAAAAATGATAAATGATTATGGTAAAAGCTGAAAGATTTACGAGTACTAAGGAAAAGACAAAACAGAAATGCTAGCCAGATAATAAGCTGAACTAGTTATCCATGATATTACCTCATCATTAGACAAGGCAAGTTGCAACTATTTTTTTCAACAGATGTGCTGTACAGTTTTTGCACCTTTTGTTTTAAATGTAGATTACAATACTACAACGATCGTACTTAACATAAAACTTCTTTAAAAATATTAAAAGAATGCTTGAAAGACCACTCTGCATCAAATAATCCTTCTATTCCTTTCCAGGGGCGACGCTTGGGGTCTTTTTCCTTTTAAAAGTAAAATTGACTGCAGTAATAGTACAGAAAAAGATAGGACAAACCTCTTGAAAAATGTCTTTCTTAAGGTGTACTCCTTGCCAAGCAGTAAGTTTCTTAACCTCTTCAGCCTTCTCTCATACTACAGCAACGTAAAGGTTAGAGCTATATTATGTAAACAAATCCCAAGCCTGCTTTCTTTAAGGTAACAAGATTTTACTACATTATCAACCTCTTGCTTATCCACAGGAAACAGATGAGGATTCATTCCTTTCCTGCATCTAGAAACTGATGACAACGCCATCTCACTATCAATGCCAGATGGCAACCATCTAACTCTGAGAAAACAACCAAACACCATTGCTGGATGCCTGCCCACTGACACAATGCTTTTCAGGATAAGTTGGAAACTGCACGGGTTTTTATCCTCTCGTTTACGTCGTCAAGAGGAGGGTTTCACAAATTACACACACCTTTCGCACACACAAATATATATCTGCATTTGCCTACATATGAATCTGCACTAATGGTATATATTTAAATAACAAAACCAAATCTCAGCCCAAGTACCACGTCTTTGAACTGAAAACAAAGGTGTTTGGGTTTCTCAGATAAAAATTGGGGAAAAAAAAAATCCCAGCAAAAGTACTATGATCTGCTAAAATGCTTCCCAATGCACTGAAGCAAAGTTACTCATTGTCATACGTACTAAATAATGCCAGCCAGGTGAGTTTTTAAGTTGGTACATTAATGACTGCAATATTCACAGAGGGCTTTTAAATGTAAATCTGTGTACTGCCCTTTCAAATTGCTGGGTTTGACTCTAACACTGGAAATGATCAAAACAGTAGAAAAACTATTTACAGAAAATAATTTTGTCTACATTTAAAAATTTTGTTTTAAATTAATATTTTTCAGCCAGGTCTTTTAAGTGGAGAAACCTTTTGTCCTTTAAAAATCATATGTATTTCCAACATACAACCACTCCCGGCAGATAAACAGGAATTTATGTCAAGCAACCGGGTGAAGAAAAATAGTCTGTGACTGCTTAGGCAACATATTTTGTAACCAAATTTAGTATTAAAATGTATATCCTATGCAGAAATGATATATTATTGTATAAACGTTTAGAGGAATATATAGTAAGCGTTATAAATAGTGTACCATCACAGACACAGTAGTAAATCACTTTTTTTTTGTGGCCACTGCCTGCCTGGTTTCACCTATTATACAACTATTCCTGCTGGCTTGTGGATCTCGGCGGGCTGTCAGGCTGGCAGCAGGGTCGGGATCGAGCGCCGAGTGTGACCACAGCGTAAGCAATGGCAGCCCCTTTCCCCCAGCCAGTTCTCCTTGTTTGCTTGGGGGTCTCTCCTCGGCTTTTATACAAGGTAAGGAAGGCAGAGAGGGAATAGAAGAAAAACTACAGCACCGGTTCTTGCTTTCCAACTGGCAAATACAAATGTTTCTGTGTGTCACTTTGCTGTTGGGTTTTTTTAATCCAAGCCCATAATGATTTTGCAGAGTAATTCTCTTTGTGCAGAAAGGAGAAGAGCAAACCACTTACAAGTCCGACTTGCATCCTTTTAGCTTGAAATGAGAAAATCCCTCAATTTCTCAGAGCTACAGAAGAGCCAGCAAGGCAGGGGGAATTCCGCACAGCGCACGGCGGAGGACAACAGGATTTTCCTGAGTACGAGCCTAACAATGCGGCCGGCCAACATGCTTCCCCCGGTGTGGAAGGGGCACCGGCAGCCGGCCACCGGGTCCGGAAGAAGGGCCCCATGGCTGCGCTCACACCAAGGGTTCCTGAAGCCCGGCACGCCGGCCGTCAGCGACCCGCAGAAGGTCTTTCGAAACCTTCCTTCTGTGACAAGGGAAATGTTTCTCTGCAGGGACTTTTGCTGTGCAGACTCCAACCCGAACACTGTGTGAGCGTTGCGTGCAATGGACTAACGCGGCTGGTGAGCTTCGGGGCTGTCTAGGAATGGATCTGGGGACAGCGATCAAGAAGGAAACCTGGACAATGAGTAACTACTGCTACAGTGGGATGTGAATGATGGCACTGCCGGCTCCACTGTCCCCCCCCGCTTCGCCGCTATGCCACGCCATAAAATTAACACGCAACCATTAAGAGCATCTCCTTCAAAATGGCAGTGATCTGCAGCTTGCTACCGCGCGCCGAGGCTACTCTGCATACAGCCGTATGTATATAAATCTGCAGACACCTACCCACCAAGCTATGTCAACATTACAAATACTGATTTTTGATGTCATAACAAGCTGTTTTAAAATACTCTGGGCCAACTTCAGATGCACACATACAAGTCCCCAGGAGTGGTATACATCTATCTGAGGGCAGAATAGGGCTCCAGGTATTCAACAGAGTGTTTATAGAGTTTTAAAATATATTTTCTGTATCGACTTTTTTTTTTTTCCTTCAGCACTCACTAAGTGCTACTTAGTGTAAATGCCTTTTTTGTGTTATGGCAAGTATTCTGAGTTTCAATGCGATGCACTTAACATGTCCATGTAAATTTTTAATTTTTGGAACCAGTCACTTCACACTCGCTGACTCTAAGAAAGCTCTAGCACTCACAACCAAAAGGCTTTGCTGGAAATCGGCTACAAGGCCTAAAAGTCTATTTAAAGATGCAAATGTGTGTGAATAGTTAGTGCAGATGTTTTTCTACAGCAACTGTACTTGCTGAGTTTCACCATTTCCATAAAGCACATTAAAACAAGTGTGTGAACACTCCGAGATGAAAGTACCAAGCACTCCTGAGACTTCCAGTGGAAAGTAGAGCTGCCTGACTTTTCTCCAAGCAGACAGGAATGCCCGTGATTCAGCAGCCTGAGTAAATAAAAGAGGTCCTTATTTCCTAATTTTGCTGGCTGGCCACACTGCAGCAGTCTCTGTGCTGCTGCCAAAGGGGATGCAAAACTGGAACTACACCCAGCAGCTGAAGGACTGTCTTTGTTAGCCAGCCAGGCCTTCCTGACCATCTTCTGGCAACAAAACCACCGTATCCTGCGAGGAAGACCTCCATCTCAGGCTTGATAGTTCTCTAGTCTGTCTAATAGGACGAAACAACAGATTTTGCCTGGTCTGTGTTGGAGGAGGACAGCTGGAAACTCAGTTAGTAGCAGAGTAACACCTGTTCAGTCATATTTATGGGGGAAAGTGCTCACTAACAGAAAAGTGAAGTAATACCAGAAGGAGTTATCCCACGAAAGGGGAGGGAGGGAGGAAGGGGGAAGCATCAGAGCACAAAAGCACCTCTGTGGAGTTAGCAGCCAGCCACTCATGTGCCAACCTCAGTAGTCGTGAGGTCTTAAAAGTGATCTTATCCCTAGTGCTGCTGACTGAATTAACAGTACTGCTTCAGAAAAACGTTACTTAGTCACCAGGAAGGTTTATGACATACGCATGCTTTGGCTGGAATATGCTTCAGGGCACTTGCTTTATCATGCCTTATTTTTCTGTATGATTTAAACGTGGTTTTGCTGCCACTAGACAAATGGCCACATTCCTAAAGCGAGTGTCAGCAAACCTTTACGTGCCGTAATACATAAGGTTCCTCTGATAGAACAGAGTTTACAAATATGAGCAAATTAATATTTTCAATATCCTGTAAGCAGCAGTTTTCTATTTTCCCCATTTTGCTGCTCAAGTAACTGGGGCACAGACAAGCTGGAGCGGTTTGCCTCAGGTTACAAATGTAATCTGTGCAAAGGAGGAAACAGAACCCGCATCTCCCAGGTCTGAGCCATCCCCGCAAGAAAAATCCGCTCTCCCCCTGAAACACAGAGCTGGCAAAATGCTTAAGCTGCTGGACCCAACCAGAGAGAAAGCCCAGCAGTTTAGGTGGACAGACACCCCCCGGCTCCCGGTCCTGCTGACATGTTCTCGCTGCTTTGCCCCCTTAACGGTGACGGCAGACTGGTCACACAACCATCCCTCAGGATCCCATCCGAAGCACTAAATAGCAAGGTTTGACAGGTACAAAATTTGTAACAACAGGTTACACAGGATGGGAATAGATACTAAAAATGACAAACCAAGTGTACCAGGCAGCAGCACGTAAACGCATCTACTACATATTGCCACAGGCATATGGGTTATGAATGCACATGTATGCACTGAATCATTGGGTAGTCATTATTTGTCGTCCCACCACCAGCCAGAGACCTGTTCATATACCACTGCGTGCACGTGTATGTGCTCATACACACACACTGAAAGGGATGGACAACACATACAAGCATACAGCTTTGCTAATTTACCAGATGACAAGGTAGAATTTGAATTGTAAGAAAGGAAGGACTAAAGAGCAGGTAGGTAGGTCAGTTAACTGGATGTATGATAGAGCTCCAGTTTTAAATCCTTGCATTTTTGTGCAGGTAATTGAGTGGAGTGGTTATTATATATCATATAGTTTACTTGTAATGGCCGTTTCAGGTTTTAGTGTTGGACACATTTTATATTATTACCACCACTAATTGTCTGCAGGGCTACCTTGAAAATGAGATAAGGAATCTTAGGGGAATATGCAGGTGTGAATAAATAGCAAACGAAGAGGTTAGATATTGCTGAAATAAAACAATATTGTGCTGTGTGCTAAATAGATCTAAATAACTAGAAGATCAAAAGATAGTATTTAAGCATTAACATGACTTCAGTGATGGCCTGACATGTGTGTCACTGAAACAAACTACGGGTTTGAAGTTTTTAACAGAATTAGAAGGTAGTGCTAGCCTGTAAGCTAGTTGCTTTAAATAAAATATACATTATTACATAATATTCTCCATTTACTTTCAATAGAAATGTACACAGTTTTGGAAAAGCTGCAACTTTAATATAACAGTCACATTTTTTTTTCACATCAGTGACCCCACATGAAACTCACTCATTTGTCTCATAACTTATTAAATGGCTTGAAAACTAATACTCTGTAATGGGCATTCAAAAGAGAAATGTGAACTTTAAAAATTATTTATAATTTACAGATGTTTTTAAAATCTATCAATATTTCAAAACTGCTTTGGGAGCACCAATTAAATGCATTAACAGTTAGATTACTGGGGGAGAAACATGCAGGGGTTCCTGACCAACAGAACTGAGACAGCTGGTAGGGAGGTTTCCCCATTTTAGATTTCATAACCAGAAGAAAGGCAGCTCCTAGAAACAACAAGTAAGGCATTTCAGTACCTCGCAGGAAAAACCTGCTTGCTTTTATAAAATGCCTTTAATGCCAACATAAGTAGTTAACATTCCTGTATTGCTCTCCTAAGGTAACCTAAGCCTCCAGTTCCATTATGTCTTCTTCAGAAGACATATTACTATTACATATGTAGAGAGGAGCATAAATGTTTTCCTTGATTGTTGCTTAAAGTTCATTTGAACAGACGGTGCCCAATGAATTCCATCTTCTACAGCCAAATTAAAGAAAATGTAAGCAGTTCACATGCTGCTCCACCTTTCAAATCATACACAAAACCCAATTTGCAACAAGAAGAAAACAGAGCCACTTGTTTGAGGAAGCCGGTATTTTGTGCCTCTCTAGGCAAAGAGAAAGAGTAAGTAATTTTCCACAGTGCTGTACATATAACTAATGACAGTCACCATCCTCAAAGCTTATTATACTGCTTTACATAATTGGGAATCGCATGTCACACAATTAATTTACAGGGGTTGTTTAGTTGTGACTATACAAGCACTAAGCGATTCAAATTAGCTCATTTGTCCACTGCTTAAATGTGACAAACACATTTACACTGTATTTCTTCCGCTGTTCAGTTGCTGTTTCTCTTAGTAGTTGTTTTTGTTTGTTTGTACAGTATGAGTCAGAGACCACCAGGCTTGTTCCATCTGAAGCTGGGGTCAGAAAAAAATCACCCTGAGAATAATTACATTTAGAATCAAGATAATGGGAGAGCAAAAAACCCATTCAGATACTCCAGCAAAGTTGCACATAATAATGATCGCCTAAGAAAGTGTGTATTAACAACCTCATGTACTAAAAGTAGTGATTCAGTCAATCAGGTCTTTGCTAGAAAATAATCATTATAATTTGTTGTGCTGATAACAGTATTTGTACTGCTTATTAAGAACAGCAAATGACATGGGGATAACAGTTCAGGTTCCTCACTGGACTCCAATAGTTTCCTCTGCATTCTGCTTTCACTGGGTCGTGCTCTCCCCAGGCAACACCATGAATAGGACCAGAAACCCTCTCCCTCCAATCTTCCCCCACACTGCAGCTCCTTTTCAAAGCTGCTGAAGTGTACAGAAGCCTCAGAGACAGCAGCCCCTACCACACAGTCCCAGTCACCAAAGTAACTTTCCAGTGGCATACAGGTATTAAAACGACTTGACTGCTTCTTTTCTTTCCCTGGTCACAATATAAGGAGCGTGTCTCAAGTCAGAGAAGCGTCGTTCTTTCTCTTTCTTTCCCCAAACCAAATGGCCCAGAGGCTCGGACCCTGAGAGCTGAAGGAGACCCTGCTTCACAGCTGCCTTCCAAGTCCCCATTCCCACACAGCCCCAGGACCCCGCGGGGAGAAGAAGGGCAGCCTGTCAAAACCTCCCCAGCTGGAGGCTCAGACAAAAGATGGAGACCCTGAGCAGGATTTGCAGGCAGAAACCCGTGAGATGCCAATCACCACCGTGGGTCCTTATTTGAATATCACCCTTCTTTCAGTTAATCCAGAGTTTAATCATGAAGGTCTGCAGGGATTGCTGCGGGTGTACCTCACACTCGGCCACCTTCCCCCCCCTTTTTTTTTTTTTATCCTGTGTGCCTGTCCCTTCCACCTGTGCCTACATTTCAACCACCCCAATTCATTGCTTCATTGCCTCTAGACCAGAACAGCAACAGCAAGACACACTTTGGAGGGGGCTAAACTAGGACAAAGAAAAGAAGGCAGGCAATGTGCGGACAGCAAAAAGAAAGGAATATAAGATGAGGAGAAAGATGGCAGTAAATAATTACATATGAAAGAAACTCAGGCAAAGATGCCGCAAAATCTTTAGGATATGGAAAGTAAAAGGAAATGAAGATCAAGTGAAAGCAATGCAGGCAGTTAACGCTTTCAAAAACATATCAGTGTTATTTTACAGTGTGCTAGAATTAAATACAGTAAATAAACACAGAACTGCTTATTTCTTAGAATGACAGAGATGTGGTGGCGGTCTTATTTACACAGGTGAAAACTCCTGGACCTAGATCTGCAAAGGGACTTAGGTGTCTCCAGGAGCCTAAGAAGCAAAGAAAGCAGGATTCATGGGGCCCTGGGGGGGACCAGGAAAAGGTCTGCAACCTCGCAGCTTGGGCACTCAGCTGGGAGAGGGGAGTACTGGGCTCTTTATACATTAAAGAGGCACTGGATAAAAACAAAAATAAACCTAAGCACAAGCTCCAGACTACAAGAACCCCTGGACCAAATGAGTGTCCTTCTCAGTAGGTTAACAGTTCCTTCTCAAATGCGCTCCTACTAGCCCTATGAATAGGGTACTCTTTGCTCCAGCAAGCCCAGCTTCCACGGGAAGAGACCTCTGCACAACCAAAGACCCTCTGCTCAGAGGCAGGAAACATGGCTTTGAATCCTCTCAAGATGGCTGAGGGAACCGAATCAAGGCCTCGTGCCATTTAATACTCTACCTACCTGGCTCCCATATAGGGAAGACAGGAACACAGCACTTTCTGCTGAAAGCGCTCACCATGTCCTGGGCTTCATACAATGCTCTCTCTGCAGAAAGCTGATGAAAGGTGATGGGCACCCAGATGCTCATACTAGTGTGGTTTGCATAGACTGCCAAACCATAGATACCTGAGAAACTTTTCATGAAAAAAAGAGGTGCCTACCAAATTGGGGTGAACCCAGAGAGGTAGGTTTTGGACAACCATTTCTTCTATTTAGCTTCTTACAGTCCACCTACATCCCATTTTAGGCTCCCTTTTTTACGTTTGGCTGTTAGTGCAGATGTGCTGCACAGCTGTTAACAGTGATGTCCCCGAGCAAAGGTAACCTTGATTTTAAAACTAAGTCAGTGCTCAGAAAGGCAGACAAATGCTTACACCCACACTAGTGCAGCACGGTCACGCTGGGGGCACCACACCTCAGGACCCTTTTCACTGTAGTCAAAATGCCGCACAAGACAATATAGCCCTTTCTTTCCCACCCTCATTTCCCCAGGTTACCTGAATGGGAACACGTGAATATTTATGCCATGGGACAGGCACAGGTCGGTAGGCGCGTGTGGCTTCCACTAACTTACAGGCGGCCTAGCCTGTAAGCAGGACCTAATGAATTTCCCAGTTCAGAATGGTCAGAACACCAAATCCTACCATGAAGCTGTCACATGTAAACTGTCACACCCGCTGTCTTCCTATCTTGCAGAACATCAGTCCCTCTATGTGGAATTTTGCAAGGTAGGAGTTGCATGCTTCATTCGGTTCTTTCATGTTAATACAGGTTTATTTGTGTGATTTAATTATAAAAAAGATGGGGAAAGTCTTTGCAAAAGGCAGCGTTTTCCTTCTTTCCTCTATAATTTCCACTCACCAAAGCCTTCTGAAACTCATGATTAACTGTCTGAAATAGAGGCCTCTCCAGAAATAAAGAGATCTCTGCTTTGTTAAAGCCTATATCTAAAACAACCCTTTGTAGCTTCCTCAGTGTAGAATGGAAGCCCGGTGTGAAATGCAGTAAATTAAGCCTTCTGCTGTCAGGGATGGAAATAAGAGTAGAGCAGAAGAGCGGCTGGATTTGAAATGATTTTTTTTTTTTTATTGGCTTCATTTACATCCTGTCTAAGGTCTTCTGAGCAGCTCAAGGTGTCTTATCTCTGGCTACCAGGGGGTATTTTGCAGTCAAAGCAGTTAACGTACTTTCTCTCTCTCTCTCTCTTTTTGAAGGCCATCTTATCTTATCAGACAGATCTCTTCAGGCTGAGGAGAACCCATACTTATCAGTAGCTGTACACTGTATTGACAGCTCAGTGCTGCTAGGGACAAATGAAAGCTTAGGGTAGAGAAAGATCAGTTAACCTGTTCCACTCTCAGTTTAGACTAATCTTTGGTTTGTCTAACTTCAGGAAACACTGTACGTCTTTTCTCTGTTTACTTGGACAACAGAGACAGACAATCACATCATCAGTTGCTGAACGTGGTGCACAGGTAAGGCCACTGTAATACTCCCCAAGGCGGTCTGCCTGGTGACTGGTAACTGTGAGCAGTGCTCCGCTCACCTCCGGCAACTCCTTCTCCAGGTGACCTCGGGGGTGGCGGGCTGCTCTGGGAGCACCTTGGAGTTGCTGGGATCGCACAGCAACGCAACAACCAAGGGCTGCACAGGCTCCCGATTTGTAAACCGGCCTTCCCCCAGAGCAAGGGGAAGCGCGCGTGCCGAGGGCCGGAAAAGAAAAGTAATCCCACATCTGGTCTAAATGGGAGCAATGAGACTGAAGGTGAGCCTAAAGAGCATCCCGCAAGCCTGTTCTTGGATCAGGAGGTAAGGTGAAGAAGCAGTTTATTTAGGCCTGTCTTCCATATCCTACCAGTGTAAACTTTACAGCACGACACGATTAGTAACTAAGAGCAGGCAGCCCTGCTAACTGGCATCTCCGGGAAATGCACAAGCCAGCTTTCTCGCTTAGCACGAAAAAAGATGCAAATGGCAAGATTCCTCTTGTCCTTTGCCCCACGTCACGAGCAGTGAACCAGGTCTAAAAAGTTACAGCTGCCGCTACTGAAAAATTATTCACCATAATTTCAGGTGAAAAAAATATGAAATTGAACATTAAGCCTTGTGCTGGTCCTGCTTTCTACTTTTTTAATGTTTATTTTCCCCCTCCCTTTTGTGTCCAAACACTTCATGAGCACTTTTTATATTTGTGATAACCCTAGACTTTCCCTGCAGAGAAGGTTCGCTATTAATTGTCCATTATCTTGGTGTGTCAGCACAAAGGAGAGGGGAAGAAATTCTCATCCAAATGGTTTCACCTCCCTCTCTTGAGAGTGATGCCCTTGTCAGGGCATTAAAGACATGAAAACCTGCCACTTATCAGAATTGTGTTTGAATCGAACTACTGTCCTTGAAAACAGTAGACACCAGATACCATCAAAATAAGCCACATTGGCAGATCCTGTTCCACTGTGACTCGGGCAACCTTTATAAAGCTTATATACACACTTGTGATTGCATATGATCAGTGGCTTAAAATAAAAAAGGCATGTTCTTTTCCATTTTATAAAACAATAAGCATATTATAAATAGCAATTGCCAGAATGAAGAAAAGTTGGCCAGCATCTATGTTAAGTCTCTAGATACCACATTAAAATGTGGGATAGTAGTGTGTGCAGATTTTCTGAAAAGAGATGGTAGTAGAAGAAAGAAGATACATATGACATTTTTTATGAAACTGTTTGGAAGATTTCAACAGTTTAAATAAGCCTGAGGACACACTTGAATGTAAACTCATTGCTGAACCAAATCATAAAATTTTTTAATTACTTCACACCACTAATTCTTAACAAAACATAATTCAAGCCTATTAAAATGCTGAATTTGCTTGCTACAATGAAACAATATTTCAAAGAGGTCTTTAGTAATTCTATTAACCTGTTCAGAACCAAAAAAAAAAAAAAAAAGAGCTTAAGTTACATCCACAGCCGCAGAGCTCTATCTGTCTTTTTTGGACAATCAATGACTCTCCTCGCTTTTCACAATTTGAAGTCACAAAGAGGAGGGGAAAAAAAAAGAAAAAGAAGTTACGCTTTGCTTTTAACAAGTAAACAAGTGTACAAATTAATTGAGAGAGCTGTAATTTTGAAAATTTTCTATGTTTAATGTGCACTGCAGTTAAACTACTTTTTCTGTACAAATTAATTTACTGCATCAGTGATCGATGTTTATGTTTAGGCAATTTTATTTCTCAGTATGGTAAAATTAGACCTAATAGTTGCAACCTGTTATGTCCAATCTGTCACTGAAATTCAAATTGCCTTTTTCCTATTATTCAAGGAGCAATTTGGAGGAATTAAAGCCATCTAAAACCAGAAGACAAACAATTCTCAGTAAGGACTCAATAGCCTGTGTCATCAACCTGCTCTAGAAAGCGGTGGTCCTTCCTTGGCAGAACCACTGCTATCTTCGCTCAGGTTCTGGACGTTTCCAGCCTGGAGAGCCACAAAAGGCACAAGGGTCTGAAGACAGCAGAGCACTGTGCCACTCCTTGAAGGGGATGTAAAGATGCTATATGTTTTGAGAGACTGGAAGTATCATTAACAGCTAACAGAAAGACCCTTCTCTGTATTCTATAATTGTTGACGTTCACAAGTTTTCAATTAGCCGTCCATGTATCTACAAAAAATAGACTTTGTTCTTCATCTGGGATAAGTTAGTTATTGTCGTCTTGTTCTTGTCAGTGAAGCACTCACTGTCACCGACAATTATTATTTATTACTTCCAGTACTAAAATGCCCTGGTCGAACTTTGTTTACTACCCTTTCTTTGCCTTATTTTTCCTCACTTCAGTGGGATGGCTGTGCTATACACAGCAGGTTATTTCTTCGAATCACCTGAGGCTTCTTGAAGCCTCAAAGATCCTTGCCTCATCTTCCAATGTACCTTACATGTTTTGATCGTATTTACGTTTCTGTATGGTCTTTCACTTTTAAAAGCCTAAAAATAATCCTCCTCACAATTAAGAAACAAATACTCCCTCTCTTTCCTCCCCCCACTTCTACCTCTATCTTTAGGTTTATTTTTCTGTGTGTGTGTGTGTGTGGGAAGGAGAGATTCATTTTTCTCATGCACAGAGAACAAACACTTTGCTTTCCAAATACCAGCCTGCATGCAAGTTTTTGGTCTATGTTGGAGATGGATGAAATAATAGAAACTGTGAGGTGAGAGATAATGTTGGTTTTGAAGAGATTTTGCATCATTTCCAGTCATTTTGTTTTACACTTTATCTTTTATCACTTTCAAATTTCCAAGTAGGCTCATTTCTTTGCAAGATTGCTCAGTTCATCAAGCTGATTAATAATTTTGCTACTAGGTTGTACTGATTAATGTGGATTAGTCAAGTGATTAATAATTTTACCGTTTTGCAGGACCAAGCTGCCCTAAACGTCTTGGATTTCGACAGTATTTTACAACTGGAACATCCTTAGATGGATGATATGTAACTTCCTGGACTCCCAGTGCTCAGCAAAGTGGCATGACCTTACCCCCAGGTTCACTCCTCTGTTTTAGTGCCCATAAACCATTTTCAGATGACAATATTTGAACTAAGACCCTTGCTTTTTGTACAGCACTTGGCTGCTACTTCCTCTTCCTCCTAGTTGTTTGTTTCATTCCCCTGGTTGATGTTATCTCGATGTGAGGTAAAGCACGTCTTTTTGCTGATTCCTATGCAGTTTCTAGAACAAAGACCTGAACTTCGGTTGATCCCTTGGCAGCCAGCGTAACACAAATAGCAACATCATCTACACGGGTTTGTGTATGTATGTGACAGTTAAACTGTTTGCTGCGGGATGGAAAATAGACACTTTATTTCTAGTATTTGATGGTAGAAGCACAGACCATTGTATTCCACGATTACATTTACACGCTTCCTCCAGAAGTGGCCAATGAACCAAATCACTATTTATCATCTATTGTACAAGATTTCCTGACTCTGCTTGTGTTTAGACTTCTGTTTTGCTGATACTGGACTTCACAGTATCGTCAGTCTCCAGAGGAGCATATAAAAGCACGATCTATTTCTAAGACTGAATAGCAGGCTCTGTGTTAGGTCATGCATTGGCCGGTAGGCTGCACTTTCTTGCTAATTACAGTGGAAGTTTTCTCTTAAAGAAAACATGGCATTGCAAACGGCATGGAATCAGCTTTCTTTCTAATTGGTGCTTGCTTTCTAATTCTCTCAGTACTAAGTTTCCCCATAAACACACTCTTCTATATTTGGATACTGGATTTAACCCTCTTTGAGAAAATAAGACTCAACACAATTATATATTTATTTGATCTTTTCTAAAGCACCAATTGCAAGCCAAGCAGCATAAAGAGCCAAATGCAAAACAGTAAAAGTAGAAAGCAAAATCTAATAGCATGTTACAATATGCTATACACACAGAATTCAAAAGGGACCTGCCAGCCCCAAAAGATTCAATTCCCGACTAGTTAGAGGAAAGAGAAAAACAAAAGGGTAGCAGATGCAAAAACAAAGGTAGGGAGCCCATAAAACAGTCATGGATAGGCCAACTGAAATAAACAGGGCTTGCAGCTTGCCTTAAAGGCAGCCAGCAAGGGGCTCTGGCAGGGAGTTCTACAACCGAGGACAAGAAAGACTTGCCTTCGGCCCGCGCCTGACTCAGCCCAGGGAGAGAAAGCCGACTATGTCCAACTGCGAGCAACTGCCAGGCAGGGACGTGGAGTGCAAGGCTGCTGCCCAAGAACTGGGGGATTAAAATTTGAACAGCTACACGGACGGGGCTATATTTTTTAATATATCAGTTTTCCACCCCAAAGAGGCTCCAGATCAATTTAAAGGGAAACAATTAGGAGCACATTACAGTAGTCTAGCCCAGATGACTGCAGTATGATCTCCGTCCAAGATAAATATGCAAACTGTTCAAATAAGCTGGAAATTCATCACGGGGATGTAGAACCAGGGCCCTTCTTGCTGGGGAAGGAACATTAAAATGTTGGTCAATAATACTCCCGACTTGTATCCTGTCCTAGCCTGAAAATGTGTCTCTCCACATCCCAGAACGTTTCCTGCTTCTTTATTTCATGCCTTCTTCATGTTTCCCCCCCATTTTCCTCAGTCTTGCAGCAGGTGTTGCGCTACAACTAGTTTCACTCCTCTGAAACATGTCTGCTGGAGACGTACATTACCGGCCTGCAAATATACTGCAGATCTCCTGTAAGCAAGCACAGTTCATAGCAGACCAAATGAAAATATCATATATTGTAATGTCTCCAGTCAGTTAATGGAACTGCAGCCTCTAACTCCCCTGATATCTCATATCCCACATAAAGACAGGGAAAAAAGGAGATATAATGGAAGACTCCCTTGTGGAAAAAAGCAAATACTGATCTTGAAATAAGGTATTACCCATTTGGTCCAACCATGTAATTGATGCCAATTTTGGGTCACCTCCTTGGGCCAGGCTCCAGAGTCATGGGACAGGAGCCCTCACCTCCAACACGACACAGTGGCAGCTTGAGGAGCAAAGAGCTGGGGAGCAAAGGGTGCACCAGGAGCATCCTGACCATCAGGAGGAGCCAGTAACAGCTGTTCCTGCCGAGCTACAGTCCCAACACAGGGTCACTTCAAAAAATTGGTAATCCAGGCAGAATCATGCTGTGGACTGGATCTGGCTTGCAGGACATTTTTTGGACCACTCTGTATCAACTCCAAAGCAAAAGCTCTTCTCTGGCTTTTACTGTGGCAGAAAAAAAAAAGCCTATTTTGTGGCTTTTTATCTCATGGGCATAAACCCAATCAAAACAATATGAAATGCAATCAAGACAATTAGTTTTTTTATTCCTTCTGATCCTAACATGGCTGCAAAGGAGACCGATAACCTTCCGGTCTGATCTTCATCTTCCTGGCAAAAAGGAATATGAACAACATCAGAGCAAACAATTGGTGACTTTGTACCAATGTGCAGGCAGCCTGTACTAACCAGGCAGCCTGTAACAGGAAACATTTCCAGGAATTTTACATGTGTTTTTATTACGGCAGGATCTGTTTTCTCGGTTTTATTCAGTCGTGAGCTTGGATTTTAGAATGCAGTGGTACAATGTAGTGTCTGCTACTTAGAGAGTAGGATGGCTGAAGAAATGCTGTACTCTCCCTGAATTTTCTGCATAAATGCTTGGCTTTTGTCCCTTGGCTCTGATGTCTGCTACTTTAGCCCAGGCTTACCATTCCCACATTGGACCACTTTATTTCCACAAAAAACTTCCAGATCTCTGTCACTATTTGATACAAAATTATTGCCTCTGAAATACTTTAATTTGCTGACCCTCTTCACAAGCTAAAAATTGTGTTCCCATGAAGAGGCGGTTTGCATCACCTCAGATTATCTTATGTGAGGTAAAAAGAATCCGTGACCCTGATGACTTAGCTTTATCACGAGCTCCTACTCGTACTCTGTGAAGAATTTAACCCTAAGCGATCATTTTCGTAAGCTCAACTATGTTCCTCACTTTTCCCATGTATTTAACTGCAAAAAAGCTAATATTCTGCGTGTGGCAGGCATGATGTACTGGTGATGTACTGAACACACCGAGGAAACTTCTAGCAAGTCATTTAAGTCAATGAAATATTAGCAGGCACATCCAACAGATACAGAGGAGGGCTAGCAGAAAAAGAATTGGCCAACCTTTTGAACACTAGGCTGTTTCATTTGACTTATGTTACCAAAATACTGTAATATACTAAAATCTACAGTCTCAGAATAAAATCCTGGCCCCGCTGAAGCCAATGGAATTTTGCTATTAACTTTAATGGGACCAGTATTTTAGCTTTGGTCTGGATCTGGTTAGATGTAGGGTTTAAGAAAATCAAACTTATTGCCTGGGAGTCCAGTGGTAATATTCAAAACGAATGAGCTATATTACTTGGGTTCATGAGGAAAATACAAGACGAAAATTATGGTAACTTTTCAAGGTTTATTAACTCAAGTCCCACAGCCTCGAGGGGCTATCTCCATCTGCCCTATTTATATGCTACCATGACAGTTCCTGCTCTTCAATAAGTTATGTTAAAAAAGTCTTTGTATCATAGGAATTTTTTTAACCTCCCACAGATAAGTATTTTCAGCAAAAGCACACTGTGATTTTATTTTATACTAATTAACTATGAAATGTTTTTTTAACCAAATATTAATACCTAACCACTAACTTGCATACAAAAAATGCATTTTGAAGTGACTATTTGGAAAGCTAACGTATATATGAAAAATATTGTGTATGTGTATTTTATATAAAGATAAATAAAGGCACATGCAAAAAGAAAGCTTTCCCTTCTTCCACAAATTTCCTCAAAGACCCTGAGATGTAAATTACATCTTTAACTAATTCCAGATAACAAATAAACAAACCCGTACTCCTCAAGTCACTCTTCCAGAAAAGCCTGCAAGGTTAACTGAGCCAGAGCTTGCAGATGTGTTCCGAAAGTGAAAACTCCTCGCAGGGACTGCACTGCTCCCGGCTCCATCCCCGTTAGCTGGCTGGAAGCATCTCGCAGGGTACAACTGTAGCACTAGTGCATTGAAGGAGGTGGTCTCTCAGCTGGCCCAGCAGTATGGTAACGGAAATATAGCTGCTAAACCAACATTTTTGATGACACTAATGGGCAAACTGTGTCTCTCCCACAATTCAGCTAAAATAGGCTCTGCAGTGGCTCACTATACAGTCGGATGTCTCAGCGGGTTCAGGTGTAGTTAGAGCAACATCTTAAACTGGACTTAATGGCCCCGTCACAGGTCCAAGAAGTACTTGCAGATGGTCCGTAAAGAGCCGCTAGATCATATGGCATGGCTCCCCACTTCCAGATGTGACTGCCTTGAAGGCTAACCAACATGCATTGTTTTGCTAATCCTACATTTCCTTATTAAGAGTTGCCACAAGTATTTATGGAGTCATGAAAGGGAGATAGATGTCTTGCAAAATGATCAGAATGATTCCTGTGTGCTCTCTGCTTTATGAACTTAATGAAGTTCTGCTTTATAGCTGACTGGAAAACTTTCAGATGTGTCTCTATAGTTCCTCTCATCTTTTTACCATCGCCCTACAATTTGACTAAACTTACAGTGCCAAGAAGATCAAATGACTTTGGTCAAGTTTTCACCACTAAATATTGAAAATTTCCTGTACTCCCAATCACTTTGGCAAGAATTAACCTGCCCTTTTCTACTGAAAGAAGTGCTGATCTACTGTTTGAGTCATATTATCAACATTTTTTCTGGAGTGAGACATTCAATTGTTCAGAATTTGTCCTTTTATGGATTATTAACAATGGATGTGACTTCCTGAAATTAATCCACTAATGCTTTGTTTGCTAGCCCTCCCAATCAATTTCTAACTGGGAACCAATTTGTCTGAAACTCTGCTGACAACAGCTCTATTTTCTCCACCAAATTATGTACTTGCATAGTTAAGTGCTCCATTTAAAAAAACCAAAACCCCAAAACCTTCCTGGCTTTCAGTAAGGCGCTCAGTCATCACACTCACTTGATGTGTTATGCAGCAGTTTCATTTTT
This sequence comes from Grus americana, assembly GCF_028858705.1. NCBI lineage: Eukaryota > Metazoa > Chordata > Aves > Gruiformes > Gruidae > Grus > Grus americana. Next base: position 50,888,469 of record NC_072853.1, on the reverse strand, counting down.
AAGGCTTTACAAAGTTTTTGCCCGATTTACTTGTTGGATGTTTTAAGCCTTCTTAAATTTAAGACGCAAGATTATTCCTATGAAAGATGTGTCTCTGACAGGCATTCTACTCCTGTACTGAAGATTTTGCTCTTGCATTTCGGAGAGATATGGTCTAATTCTTGATGTTACCTTACATCAGACTTATATCAGCGTAAATTCATCGACTTCAAATGCATTACTTTTGTCAGGCATCAGTGTGAGACCTGTGAGATCAGATTAAGCACACAAAGACAGCTTTTCATTTTATAGAGCTGTCTGAAAAGCTACCAGTTCTTAAAGATATGTGGTTCTTGTAAAAATGGCTGCTGAACCCTTCAGATTGAAAGTTTATCAATATGCATATTTTTAACCACTATAATAATAATTATTATCAACATCAGTGGCAACAAGGACTAGACAATGACTTTGTATAGGTTTGGCTCTTCTCTCCCAATTTCCATTTACAACTGCCAAACTGCCCGCTCTGTTTCTTATGTAAAATTGCAGATGTCTTCTTATTAATCAAGAGCCTAATACACTCCAGATGAATAAACAACTTCAGCACTGCAGCACGTACCTCACTTCTTAAACTCAGGATTTATTGGAGCGGCCTGTTCCAAGATCTCTTAACTTAAAAAAGATGGTTTATTGTTCCTCACTTCTACAGCAGGGGCCTAATAAATGCGTTGAAACTATGTCTTTGTCCCTTTGCAACACAGTATTCAAAGAGATTTCCAACCCTACAGTGTAACATTAACCAAATCCTTTGAAACCCTAAGTAGTTGCTCAAACTCAATCATCCAAATACAGAAGGCTTCATAGGGAATCGAGAGCGAGGGGCTACGTTAGCGATGACTGGGATACAGCGGTGGGTATCCCCGAGTCCCCTGCAGAACGCTACGGCACGTCCGGAGACAAGCACTACCGTCCCTTAGAGCACAGGGGATGGACTTCTTCTTTCACACGCCCATGTGAAGTAAGCAAGGAGGAGTGTATCTAGTTCCCAGTATTTTCCTCTCATTAAAAAAAAAAAACCCAACAGTTTAAGGGAACTCATGGAGCTGTGTATCAATTCGCTGATATTACATGCCTCCAGTATCTCACTGTGGATTTAGCCCAGCTAATCAAAATTGGTTTAAATATTTCTATTTAAAATTAAAATCTTCCACAGCCTAAACTCTTCTGTGTACTTTAATTTACATTCCTTAAATTGGAGAAAAAACAGATCCTTTCTTTGTAATCATGTAGTAACAGGAAAAGGAAATAATGATTAGGGTTTTAAAGCACATATTAACTCATGGATTGCTAATTTTTTAATTATTGTTTCAAAATATTGGCACCCTCCTTGGAACTTCCAGATTACTAATGTGCTTGCTAATATTGGACTGCTAAGGGTGGTTCTATTAATAAGATGTATGTATATAGAAAGCTGGAAAAAAATAAAGGTTATAATATTAGCATACCTTACTCATTTTTAATTAAAGAATTAAAAAGCCCAGTCTTTGGGGGGTTTGGGAAAATAGTGTAGCCAAATGAGACCAATTAACTTCATTAGCTTCTGCAAATACCTACTTTTCCGGCACATTTCTATTTTTCCATCTGGTTCACAACTACACATGTCTACAAATTAACATTTTATTTATGATTTAAGGTTACAATTCATAAAAATTACGCATTTATTGCATACAGTTTCCTGTATTTATTGACAAATCGCTAAATTACATATCTTCCATTCTTCACTCTATTTGTTCCTCTGAATGAAAAAAAGCATACAGCCTGCAACTGTAAAAAAACCACAACCCAAATCAGGGCTGAATGTTCAAAGTGGGAACATTCATACTACAATGGGAACTGCACAAAAATCTATTTAAAAACGACAGTTGCAAAAACTTAGAATAAAGAATATGATGAAAGTGTCATTAAAATGCCCTATTCCTACCACTCAGTTGCACAAACATTTTCCTGAGCCATTTCTTATAGGTTAGCAGTCTGACAAGTCTTATCACACACAGCATCAATTTCGCTCATCTTGTTCTCAAACCACTCAGCATCACGTACAGCATGGACCACCAAATCTCCAGCACCGTTCACTTAGGAAGAGTTTTGCAATGGTTGGCAATGTGAATACGAAGAGTAAACTGATTATTACAGTCATTTAGCAGTCAAGAAAATACATTTACAACTTTGATACCAACCAAAACCACTAATTTACCTCAGCCTCATCATCATTACCTACTTTATTTATGATTATACAGCAGCTTCGAGTGCGAGCAGTTTTAATGGACAAGGAAACATACTCTAATGAACCATACTATTAAAATAGTTTTAGAAAAAACAGAGGGGTTTATGAGTTGAAGGAAGGGAGTGATTAGAAGTATTTTACGTGTCCAGAGAGGAATGGACACAGTCTCCTTCTGATTTTGCTTCTTGTATAAGAAAAAGTCAGCAATCATAGTTCAGCAAGGCACCTCACCATATGAAGAACCAAAAAAAGGAAAAGGAATATTAAAGGGATATTTTAAACTTAAATTACAAATTCCTGATGTAACTCATGCACTGTGTCATCTAGTTTTCTTGTTTTGGCTACAAAATCATTTCATATGTAGTTACTAAACCGTGATCCTCTAGGTGAGGCGCAGCCAGGGAAATCACAATGTGCAGAACATTCCCATTGATTTTTTTATGCTATAAGATACAGAAAAGACAAACAGTTCTGCTGTCCATTGACTTCTATTTTAAAAATGTTTTGAGAATAGTTATGCAATTTTTAGCCATTTTAATGACATGTAAAGCTTAAGGGTGCATCTGGCTCTGGATGCTCCCCGCTTTCGACCTTTTGTTTCCCGAACAGTGAGCAACACTGCAAATGAAACAGAAGTGGCCCCAGCTTATTGCCTGGCTCAGCCACCGCTATGTTGCACATCTCTGCACAACATGGACCATAACAGTTGTCTCTTCACTAAAATCAATAAAATGTGCCTGTGAAACACTTCCACAGAAGGTCCCCAAAAGAGCTAGGGTGAAATTTCATGCCACTAGCAGTATCCATGGAACAGTTACACGCCAGATCTCAGGAGGGTGACTCAGCTCCCACTTGAATCAATGGACACAGATGGAGGCTCTTCACCAGCCCCAACATCTCTACTCTTTGAGGATGGGCCAAACTGTTTTCTGGAAGCGTCTGGTTCCAAAGTTAGGAGAGCTCAATCCCACCTGAAATGGCACCCCTTAGATTTTTATCATCTCCCATCCTTCACTCTCTCCAGAACACCTACTTCTTCAGTTAAAGGCTGCCAAAGGCAGGGAAGAGGCACCCTGGTCACTCCAAGTCTCTAACTGAAGCACAGGCAGCAGACTACCCAGCTGGAACCAGAGCTGTCGGCACGACCATATTCAACAAACTAGAACAGGCTGCACTGCCAGTTAGGGAGGGCGTCTCAGTTTCTCTCAGACGTGGAATTTACTTCTTTACAATTACTTGAATCTGACTGAGCAAGTCACTCTACGTATTTGCTCAGAATACACATAGGATAAAGCATACAGCATTTCTGCTGTCTATACATTGTTCAGCCAAGCATTAAGTTCAAGGCAATAGCTGAGAGGGCTACTATGGCTTTATTAACTTCACTGTCATGAAGCTCACCAGAGGTCTTTTCCCTACATAAATGAAAAAATGCATTTACTTTCCTAAACTCTCCTTTTTCTTCATCATCACACCTATCATCTCAAATCATAAACTGCAGAATCCAATCCAAAAACATGTCTTCTACTATGTGCTTCTCAGCAACAGAAGAGTGCAACCTTCCTGTTCAGCAAGGACAAACAAAGTGTCCAAATGCTAAATCTGTGTGCCTCTGATTTTATTTTTAACCTTTATAATATTCAGAACATGAACTTCATGGGTGTTGACCTCATGGTTTTGAGGAACATGTTTCCTCCTTCCCAGCTGCAGAAGAAGCAAAACCACTGAAGGACAGACTAAATCAAAAGCCATTCCTCTTCATTTAGGATGCTGGAAACCTTGCATTTAACTAACTCAAACATTACTTTATGACTCTCTTTGGCAGAAGGACTCCAGACTATCCATCTAGACATCCGAACTGGTATTCAGCATAACCACCAGGACATCTGAGCAAACTGAGAGTAAACGACAGGAAGTGGAGCTGCCTGGAAGAGACAATTTAGGCATTGCAGAACACCTAGAAAAAAATTCTTAAATTTGTACCTTGTGACCAAGCATAGAAATTCTGATATTTCCTTCCAAAGGAATTTATAAATTCTGTTATAATAAAGGAACAAATACATACAAGTCACCTATTGCTACATATAAGGTACAGAAGCAGGCAACTCTGTTATCATCCTCCTACTCAAAACCAGTACATAAATGCATTCACTAGTGTACCGGCCAGGCTGGTTAGCTTACTTCTTAAGTTTTAAACTTTGCATTAGGTTATTAAAATTCTAGATGAAAATATTGCAGGTAATAAATATTTACACAAGCTATCTGAAGATATAAAACTGATTTTAAGTAATGATGCTGATAATAAACCAGCATGAAATCTGTGTTTATGATCTTTTGTGTACAGGCCAATGCATTTATTCTTTGTTTTGTGTGGATGCTACAGTAAGAAAAGACAAATACAGAAGAGATGAAGACTGGAGAGGTAGACTGGGTGAAAAGTGGAATTCTAGAAGTTATTGGAAAGCAGATGTAAGCACATTGATAAATATCTCTTTTCCTCACAGACAGATTTCACAGCTGGGACTTAGATGAATTCCTATTCAATGAACTACTGGCTTTGCACATCAGCAATAAGATGGTGGTACGGTAGAAATGTCAAACCAGACCTCTCTCAAATGGATGCATTCCACCTACTCTTTAACGCCTGTTCTCTTCTCACGTCTCTGTATTTCCTATTTCCTTCTCAAAGCAAATTCAGGCTTCTTTTTCCAAATTGGTCTTTCGAGTGGAAAGGAATTAAGAGAATTAAAAGCTACAATATTAAAAGGCAGAATACACAATGTAAACATTCATTTTCCCCTAAAATATTTAGGAAAGGATATAAAGCATATGCAAATCAAGGCATATTAACAAGCACCTTCATTTAACATAGCTGTTCATGGAAGCCCCTTCGGTCCATGCACTCTTGATACCCATCTTTGTCCTCATGCCCTCCTAAATGATGAAGTGAATACTATATAATATAATTCACATGGGAGCCCACAATCCATGCTTTTCTCCTCTCCTCCCTCAATTTTAAGTTATATACACTTCTGAATCCATTTTTTCTTAGCTTTTCATTTCTGTGATTACAAACCTTCATCTTACAACTCTGTCATATTCTTCCCGCTAACTCCCATCCCCCACTCTCTCTTTTTTCCAAGTACCCCCAAAGGTATATAATAGAATGGTAGTACACATGAAAAGTGGCTAAAAGAACTGTATTAGCACAATGAAAACCCCACATAAATGTTATGCAAATTTGTTATGAATCAAACCTGCAGTGCAAATTTACTACACTGCTGAATGATTATAAAATAGCGATTTGTCTTGTATGCATTTTTAATGTATTCCAAACCATTTGTATTAGATTGTCTGTTTCTGTTAGTCAGATCATTCAAATTTTTAAGTGCAAAGTAAATATAAAGTGTTACATTTTTAATAATATCCAGTCACACCACATACTTTTCTTGCTTTCTACCTCCACTGTGGTCCAGGAACACATAATAGCTGTTTTTTCGCTAGTTATCTAATCATTATACTAAATGCGAACCTGTTTGCTATTACTTTACATTTTACCATTATCATTGCAAGAGCTACTTTCAGTGTTCTAGAAACAATTGTGAATCTTAGCAGTTAATGGCGTACAGCTCTTTAAATTTAATGTTTTGTATGTGCACACAAAAAGGAAAAAGGGAAAATGGGCTTTAATATTTTTGCTTAGTTGTATATAAAATTACATGCATCTGCAATACAAACATAAATGTATTAATTATACCTATACTACTTCAATTCCACTTTCTGCTCAGTTCCTGCATTTGGTGATTTTAAAGTGGGCAAGGTTAGTTCCATTGCAATTATTCTGCTTTTCTGTCCCTAAAAATAAGACACCAGTGCATTCTACTTCTTATTGCTCACCATGCATTTACCTTCTCAAATGAGACAATTATGAAGGAATTACAAGTTGTACTTCTTTACAACTCACACTGGCCTTGATAAATTCCAAACTGGCCAAATCTGGGAAATGAGCTCTGCTCTTTCTTCATTAAAAATAGGCTGAAGTTCTTTTTATCGTATTAAAAAATTTTAGTTGCATAAGCTCTTCTGAAATAAGCTTCTCAAAATACATGTAACTACTGAACCCCACTGTTTCTCACCTTTCAAACACAAAACTTTACAGTGGTATTTTCATATGGTGATAAATGTTATCACCTACAGGGCTATTACAGTATATAATCTATGATAACACTATCACAGAACACACACATATTTTATAGCAAAAGAGGAAGGGGAACAAGAGAGTATCATGGTTAAATGACACAGGTTTGGAGTTATTTCGGCCAAATGGTCATCCCAAGTAGAAGCAAATGCAGGAGCATAAACTGTATGGTAAAAGGTAAGGCAAAGAAAAGATCTGAAAGAAAATCATTGGGATCCATGAACTATCATGTTGTCACAGGACTAATTAAAGAAAGTAACGCTGTAAGACACTAACAGATTTGTTTCCATCAGTATTCATCCCCAAGTGGATTGGACAGATGTCTAATTGAAGAAATCAACAAAACTAAGAGGGGTACCAAGCAGAAGTCAAGAAGAGCTGAAAGAATCTAATTCATGTAGGCTGAAAAGGGAAGACCACAAGTGGGGATGGGGCAGTTTAAATACATACATGGTTGCATCAAAGTCAAAACAATGAATTTTCCGAGTGGAGAAAAATAAAGCAATCTATTTTTTTTTGCAGCAGAGGAGTCTCAGTTCAGACACAATCTAAATTTCAGAACAACTAAACACAGGAGCTAGCATCCTTAGCAAGTTCTGGGACCCCATGCCTGGATGTTTCCAAAGGCAAGTCAAAAACCAATGAGCAGAGATTGTCTACATATGCATGATCCAGCCTCATGGCAGGACCTGGACTAGATAATTTCTTCTGGATCTTCCAGTCCTATTGTTCTTTGATTTCATTCCTGACCTACTTCTTTCAGCTAATCTACCTCTGAAATTGTCAGGCAAACAGACAGCAAAATGATGTTTTATTGGGGGGGGAAATATTAAGCACAAAAAAAAAAAAAAAAAAAAAACAGAAAAAGAAAATGAATATACATTGTGCACATGGTATATAACTAAGAGTTCTGCAGGAACTTAGGTATAGAGTAGTTAGGCTACCTTGAGAATATACACAATTTCAACAACAATAAAAACATACCACCTCATCAATAAGTCTGTAAGGAACTGCAAACTTGTGAGCCTTACTTTCTATGAGGAAAGGTGTTTGAACTGAGAAATGCAAGCAGTCATAGGGTGGTAGGTCACTGAGGAAAAGGAGATAAAGGTCACTTTGAAAACGTCTGTTTGATATGCCCTTATCCCTTAAGACTGCAAGAGAGCACAACTCATTTAACAGAGACACGAACATATGTGATTGCATAATGAATATTATTATTTAGCTTGGAAAAGACTCAAACAGGTGACTAACACAAGAAAAAGTATCTCCCCTTAGTAACCTACTGAGCCACCCAGTCAACCATGAAAGAGCTCTTCTAGCAGGTTTAAGAATAGCAAACTCTTAGGTTTTATTAATTTGAGTATGCTGGCTAATTTTTTTTAAATGGCACTAGAGGTAAAACTGACAGTAGCTCTCAGCAAGATGGAGAAAAAAAATACTATTTTGGATATGGAGATAAAGAAACTCAATTGACCTCGCCTTCCCTGAATGCCACCTTCAGCACACCTAGAATATAAAAGGGAGTGCACGCATTTAGTGCTCTGTACAACGCTGCAGTAGTAATGTGGACATTTCACGCCTTTGTATGTAACATTTTCTTTTAAACTTTCAATAAAAACACTATTGAAAGACTGAAAACGTAACAGTGTTGTCTGTCAGGTTACGTAGTGCCAAGCGGCAGAGAACTGCTCGGTCCAAAGCCTGCCCTCTTGCCCTTGACAACCCAGGCAGAGAAGCTTTCATATGAGAAACCTGGTCCTCATTTCGGTCCTCAGGCGCGAGACCGAAGAGGACATTCTTTAGGATGTTCTTTGGCAAACACTTCAAGGCGTTGCTTGTGCTTATGCTCAGCTAGCAGCTTGCAGACTTTGGGGAGGGGGTAGCTGCAGCACAGAGAAGCAGCTGATGAAGGCAGCGCATCCTAGATCCTACATCGTACGTCTACAAACTTGACTACGAAGCTCAATTTGGACTTCTGAGAACAATCTTATCTCTTTCATCAGCCTCATGTGAGTCCTGAGGTTATCTCAACTCTCTGAATATGCTGTGTTGCCCAACACACTTTACTATCTCCTAGATCACATAGCAGAGACAGAAACTCCCAGAATGTTCTTCTGTACTCAGTGATCTCCAAGAATTTATATTATGAAGCTCATATTAAGGTGCTTATAATTCAGCTGCTTAATTCCAAAGGAGCTAAACCTTGATTTAGTCACTTTTTAGCATGTCAGAAGTATAGCTCTTTCTTCCCTTACTGTTCTTATTGCATAAATATATTTCAGTACTTATCTGCACTAAGCATGAGATGGAAATTTCAATGCAAACCCATGTTTGGGAAAGTAATAGCAATATTAAAACCTAGTTTCTATGTATCATACCTAGCTTAATAACCTTCAGTGTGTATTTTCAACAGCGTATACCAAGAGCTTTTTAACAAGGAGGACAGTGTCATTAACCCCATTTTACAAAGGAGGAAGCTGAGGCACAGAGCTGTGATTTACTGAAGAAGTAAAGTGCCAAATGCCATATTCCATCACTTCAGCCACAACAGGCCTCATCAACCGACACCTCCCCTCTTGCATTTGCTGTTTGAAAGCCAGGTAAAGGCGGCCATCAGAATAAACCCTGAGTCCCTCAGTCACTGAGGTGTGTCACTTCTCTATTGCATGGTGCATGGGAAGCCTGGCCATGCCTGGAGACCTCAATACTGCCAGAAGATGGGCTAGTCAAGGACCTTGCCATGTGTAGATGCAGACAGTGCATCTACAGTACCCACTGCAGGAAGATAGATATGGCCCTCAATCCAGCCCTGGTCCAAGATGGTATGGCCACACTGAGCAATGCTGTTAGCTAAATTTCCAGAAGTACTGTATCTCTGTTGGTAGGACCTGCCCAAAGCTAATAAAAATCTTGCCTATCATTAGCTTGGCCCTGTGCCACGCTGACATGACTAGATTGCTTTGGGTTCTAGGGGCATCCAGGGCTGCCACTACATGCTGCTCCTGATACAAGCAAGGCATGCCCCGGGAGAGCCCCAGAAAGACATCTGAGCAAAGCTCATAAAATGTTGCATTGAGTTTCATAATCAGAGCACACATCTGAAATATACATTGTCTGGTCTGACTCCCATTTGCAGCTGAGGATGTCAGCCACACCAACAGACCCCAGAAGGGTTCAGTCTGGTCCAGTAAGCATGTAAGAAAGGAATGGAGAAAAAAATAACATGGACATCACACAGAACAGTATTACAATTTGCTTTTAAACCCCTAATCAAGGAGGTGGCCAGTCCAGGCAGGTTCAGTTGAAAGACACAAAGCCAGGCCCGAAAAGCCCATGAGCACCTGAAGATGTATTTGAAAGACACAGGAGGTCCAGCAGACTCATCAGATACCGAGACCATCCTAACAGTCAAAGAGCAACAGCACATCATTTTGGTATCTCATGTAGTTATACCTTTTGTTAGCAGAGTTGGAAAAGTAGCATTACTCTCTGTCCTTCCTCCTGCACAAAAATTGAACACTTGCAAAACAAATAACAACTGATGACCAATTATTATCTGAAGTGTTTTATTAACACTGCTTTGTGACCACTTCCACAATCTCTGAAGTTATGAGGACATCCATAGCCTGATACCTTAAAACATGCACAGTCTACTGGGAAAATCTATTCATCCATCCATCCCTCCAAGCCCCCGAAGGTCCTTGCACTGATGAAATAAGCACTGAGGTTAACACAGACACCATGAGTACTCAAACCTCTGCTTCACAATTATTACAATAGCCATTAGGATTTAAAAGCATGTCCAACTACCTCTTGCACAAATGTGAGTTTGTGACCAGTGTATCCATAAACATCAACCCATTTGGCATAGCCCTATCCCTTCACTGCTGCCACTGAGAAAGCAATCACAGATAGCTCTTCTGTTTTATGGCCTCAACAGGAAATTGTGGTTTCACTACATTCAGGGTTTCCTTTACTCTTTTGGACTGTAAGAATTGTGTTTGATTTCATTTGTGCATAATGTGAATGTATGTATAAAGTGAAACGCTTCCAAGTATAAGTCTGACTAGTTAGCAAATAAAGGATCCAGAAAATTTCCCAGTTTAGAAGGTCATTACCAAATACCAGATTCAACCACATGAAAACTTCACTTGGCTAACAGGGGAAAATCAAATCTATTTTAATATTTGATTATGTGGTGGGTTGACCCTGGGTGGAGGCCAGGTGCCCCCCAAAGCCGCTCTATCACTCCCCTCCTCAAGATAAGGGTCAAGATAAGGACAGGGAGAGATCACTCACCAGTTACTGTCATGGGCAAAACAGACTTGACTCAAGAAAATTAATTTAATTTATTACCAGTCAAATCAGAGTAGGAGAATGAGAAATAAAACCAAATCTTAAAACACCGTCCTCCACCCCTCCCTTCTTTCTAGGCTTAACTTGACTCCTGAATTCTCTACCTCCTCCCCCCAGCGGCACAGGGGGACGGGGAATGGGGGTTATGGTCAGTTCGTCACACGTCTCTTCTGCTCCTTCCTCCTCAGGGGAAGGACTCCTCACACTCTGCCCCTGCTCCAGCCTGGAGTCCCTCCCACGGGAAACGGTCCTCCACCATATTCTCCAACGTGAGTCCTTCCCACGGGCTGCAGTTCTTCATGAACTGCTCCAGCGTGGGTCTCTTCCACAGGGTGCAGACCTTCAGGAGCAGACTGCTCCAGCGTGGGTCCCCCACGGGGTCACAAGTCCTGCCAGCAAACCTGCTCCAGCACGGGCTCCTCTCTCCATGGGACCACAGGTCCTGCCAGGAGCCTGCTCCAGCGTGGGCTTCCCACAGCGTCACAGCCTCCTTTGGGTGCATCCACCTGCTCCAGCACGGGGTCCTCCATGGGCTGCAGGTGGAATCTCTGCTCCATCATCAGCCTCCATGGGCTGCAGGGGGATCTCTGCTCCTGCACCTGGAGCACCTCCTCCCCCTCCTACTGCACTGACCTGGGTGTCTGCGGAGTTGTTCCTCTCACATATTCGCACTCCTCTCTCTGGCTGCAAAAACTGCTCCTAAGTTTTTCTCCCCTTTTTAACCCTGTTATCCCAGAGGCGCTTCCACCATGGCTGATGGGCTCGGCCTTGGCCAGCGGCAGGTCCGTCTTGGAGCCGGCTGGCATTGGCTTTGTTGGACATGGGAGAAGCTTCTGGCAGCTCCTCATAGAAGCCACCCCTGTAGCTCCCCCAGCTTCCAAAACCTTGCCATGCAAACCCAATAGGGATTAGCAGGACAGGACTCATAAGCGTAACAACCATTCTGGTGTCTTTGGTAATTGAAGTGAACAAGCTGAGTTAAGCTTAGTAAATTAATTTCATTTGTGATTATGTAGCTAAATCGGTCTGTCAGTACAGGTACCGAAAAAGAAAGAAGGTTAAAAAAAATCCCCCTAACCCTTAGCACAATAATTTCTGATAATGCAAACTTGAAAAAAGGAATTTGCATTGAAATAAAAATAATTGGTGGTAACAACCAAAGATACAATAAGATATGCAGGCAGTGATGTATTCAACTAGGACTTGCAAATACCTCAAACATCTTTTTTTCCAGCTCTATATTACTTTGCCAGATTTTAACTGTTTGGGCTGGAATTTTTCATACTAGGTATCTGTCTCAGGGTACATTGGGCTTTTTGGAAAGTTCAGTTAAGTCAGCTCAAGTGTCTCTAAGACAGAAGTCTGGAAAAACATGTCATCTTTTTCATGGGGGAAAAAAAAAAAAAGGTCTGAAGACATTTAACAGAGAAGTTGTGGAAACCGCATCCTAACAGAAAAGACTTAAAATTTGGCAGTACAGTCAGGCTGATAGCAGCCACATGCTTTTTGCTGTTCTTAAGAAAAACAGTGCTGGTTTGACTAAGTTAATACACACACAGAGAAAGAAAAAAAAAAAAAAAAAGCACTGTCTGCACACTCAGTACAGATTTGTTAGCATTTGGTAGCTAAACTGCTATGGACTTCTCCATAAACATGTCACAGATCTGGATAAGACCTTCCTTACCACTCCTCCTTCCAAGGACCGCTGTGATGCCAGACAGGTAACTGAACCTGAGCAGAAAATCTCCTATTTGTCTCACAGTTCTCACTGCTGGCACACAGGGAGGACAGAGGACAAGAAGGAAGAAGACTGCTTCACCATAAAGCAGAAATGGAAGGTCCAAGATGTCATGAACATACCAAACGCTAAAGGATACATGTTAACAAAAACCCAGACCCTTGCTCTGGGCAGCGTGCCTTTAATAAAGGTGAATCAGTTTCCCATGGGTAAAATGGGAATTATAACAGCACCTCACTTCAGAGGATAAAGAACATTTGCAGATCCCTCAACTACTGTCATGATGAGTGCAACAGAAAAACCCATGAAGAAATGAATTAACCTGACTTCAGTGCCAGGCTTCAGTTACAAGGAATAAGGATGGCATAGGGCCACATACTGAACAAGGAAAATAAAATATAAGCTGCTTATTTTGTGGCACTTCTCACCCTGTCCAACAAAAGTATAACAACTCCTGCAGGAAGGGGAAAAACTCAGCACATGCAAACACACAGACACACAGCCAAATAACTGAGAGATGTAGCACAACACATATATGCGCATTAAAGCTAAATGATGCACGTGTCTTTTAATTACATAAATACAAGATGAAATTGTTGTAATACATTGTACATTTGCAATGGCAGAAGTGTTTGGACTAGCCTTAGCAAACAAATGCCTGTTTATTTTTCTTCAGACAACACATAAAGTTCTTCAGGCTTCCCACCGACGTCATTTTGATACGAAGTAGGACACGGCACAATGGACAGACGGGAGGGCTATCTGCTCGGCATATTTGTAGCATTTTAAAGTCTGTTGCGGAACTTACTGTTCATCCTCCAGATTCCTTCTTTTTGCACTGTGTATTTAACATTTAAGTCTGGCACAGACTGTAAGTATGTAAGTACGTTAGTATCACTGCTCTTAACCAAGCCTCAGCATAAGACAAAGGAAGAAAGGGGAATACAGAGGGGGGCACAGCCAGAGAGAAGAGAAAGAACAGCGTAATGGATTCTACCTGAAACTAAACTAATCCTTTGCCAGGAGAACACTATCCAAGAAAAAAACCTTGCAATACTGAAGTCATTGAAGAACCAAAAAATTCACAATGACGTATACAGTGAAGCATACATTTTGCAAAACTGCCGTGCCCTACAGTGATAAAATTAGTACAAACAGGATGGACATTAGAATGATTCCTTCTGACCTTTAAGTGAAATTTTTGGAGAGCACACTTTTCAGGTTTCCTTACATACATACATTATTTAAAAGATTACAGGAATACACACTTACAAAGATATTATTTACCTTTTTTCTCCCTCTGGCCTAAGAGGTATTCTGCAATCAGGGCAACCACAAAAGTACTGCACTAAATTCTATCCTCTTAAATTAATGAGACAACCAGCACAGGCAGATTAAAACTTATGACCAGGCAGAAGGAGACAAGACAACCTCAGTAAATATTTAAGCTATTTGCCTGATCAACCATTTTAGCAACTGTTTCTTCACTGCTAATGCACACATACCATTGCACACGTACAGAAACACACACACAGATATAGCTGTGGTTTCTTTGAACTACTGTACGCATTTCCAAGCCTTACACGTCCCCAGTACCAATTCTGACCTTAACCTTATGTTTTTAAAAATAAATTACTCCAAAATAATAAAAAAAAAGCACGGGGAAAAAAAAAAAAGCCAGGTTTGATGCTAGTCAGCTTGTGCTGCTGCCTACAACAGCGAAGGGTCACAGCAACGTGAGAAGATCATAGGGTTGGGCAACTGAAGATCACCCATGTCGTGGCGCTGGGAAGCTCAGCTTCTACGAGCCCTCCTGCTGCCACTCTGCCCTTCTCTTCGACACGCACTGCAAACACGCAGTGATCCATGAAGGCAGAGGGAGCAGAATGAAGGAGAGGTGAAGAATTGACAGCATCTGCTCACGGACGTCCAGAGAAACTGCCGCTGGATGGTGAAGATGTGCAAAGGCTGGCATTCAGCCACAGGCTTCCAGTGGAAGAAGAAAGTTCTTTTGAGGGGACAAAATGAGAGTAAGAACGTGTTTGGAGTAGGGTGAATTTCCTCTTCAGGATCACGTCTGCATGTGTAGGCTGCACTTTAATCTTTGTAATGCTCAGGAACAACACTGTACATCAATACACTTAATTACACTGGCATCAGCAGCTCTCCACCCATGTCAATCACTTCATCCAACACACACGTGCACACACTCACACACACACACACAAAATCTCTTCCTCTGCTCCACAGACAAGAGAAAAAATACTAATTTAAAGCATATCAAAACACGTTTTTATAATGTATAAAGATAATACCCAATGGACTTCTGAGAGATACATGAAATTAATCCCAGTTGTGAAGGTCTTGATATTAGCTCTTCACTCTTGGGATGAATTTAAAATCCCACAAAAGCCCATGGTTTATTTCCTTCCTACACAACAGCAACAAACACTCACATAATTTTTAAGTAATGTAAAATATCACTTTAAAGCCATTCATACACATCTGAGAGAGAGAGAGAGAGAAAGGAAAGGAAGAATTAGTTGTTTTGAGAGGTAAGCACTTAAGGGTCCATTCTACCTGCATAATTCCCATAAATGTTATGTTTATGAATTGAACAAACAGGGTGAAGAACTGTTGGCACAAAACCTGCCTTTCATCCACTTCCTATGTTTTAACATACAGTACCTCTTCTAATGGCTAGTTAAAGGTTTTTATAAAGTAATGCTGTTCTATTTCAAATTTGCATGTCAAGTAGATGTCGTTATCAAGATGTCTTTCTGGTTACAGGGTTTTAACTCACTACTCAGTATGAAGCTTCCGCAATGATGTTTGCAAAATACCTAAAACTTAAAGTTACTATGTTGGGTGGAGGGAGCGAACCGTCAAAAGCTAATTAACTTTCTCACATTATCAGAAACTTCACTACTTAAAGGCAATTGTGATATGATACCTCTGTAAATGGTTTGTACTGGATAGGGAGTGAAACCATTATTCCATGAACAGTCTCTGGCAAACTGATAGATTCAGGATGTCGTCCCAAAAATTTCAGGGCTACACAAGACCACATCTTATCATTTATATTTGTGCAACTCCATGGCGTTCCCGGTTCACTGGTACTGCTTGTGAGCTTGAGTTACCACTCTGTATAACATCACAAGAGATTCCCCACAGCAGCAAATGATGTAAAAAAAAAAAAAGGGGGGGGGGGAGGAAAAAAAAAGGAAAAAAAAGAAAAGAGAAGGAACTAAGTACTAAGCAAGCACAGTACGTAAGAGCTTAGGTTTCAGAGAAAATGTATGCATTAGTTCATTTTCATAGTGTTTTATTGCACTAAGATAAGTATAATGAAAATTAATGGGACAGAGGTTTTCTCTACCTTCTAAAATCTTGTTACAACATGGGATGGAGCTATGAAAATAATTCTTGGGTTGCCATTACCTCCCTCTTCATTTATTCTGCAAATTGCACAAAAAGAGAATATCTTCCTTACCTGTGCAGTTTAGAAAATGATAGTGTTTAAGTCAGTAAGTAATGTACAACTACAATACAACAGCACCATGGCAAAAATAAAATACCATAAGCAATGGAAATTTGTGCTAAAATGGATACGAGAGGCATCCTTAAAAACACACAAAGAAAGTAATTTGATTTTTTTCTTCTATCGTGAGGCTTTCTTCAGGGCGCTTAAAAGTTTCAGCCCTTAATCAAAATCCATGTTTTTGTACTTATGATTTTAAGTCACTGCTGAATGCCAAGATGAGAGTTTAAAAAATAAAAAAAAAAAAAAAGGCACGGCAAGTTATTCAACTACAACGTTCCACAGAAACTTAAACATCCACGACCATTTTCTTTTCAACCAGGGGCCTATTCCTCCCATCGGTTTGCAGGGATTGTGTGGCTGAGTCTCATCACTGCTGACATGGATAACTGTGCACGGTACATCTAAAGTGCACAAACAGGAGAGGAAAAACCCCTTCCATTCGTTTTACTGACCCACAAAACCCAGCCACAGTTGCAGTGAAATTGAACAGTATCTTGCAATTTCATCCTTTAATTGGGAGCCCAGCGCATGGCAGAAGTCCAGGCTCTAGCTCAGGCTGTTTATCTTCCAATACTTTCGAGTCACTTACTAGCCAAAAAAGAAATTACAACGTGATTTAAAGGGAAATCAGTCAGCTTGCAGGCCCGTTCCCTGCCTGCCTCCTCCCTCTCCTTTTTTTATTAAAATGGTTGTAACTGTACCATAAGTCTGATCTGTTCATCCCTGCAAACAGCTGTCCCACTGTGCTGCAAGAAAAACATTTGTAAAAATCTTTAGGTTAGGTTTAACTATATCCTTTCTCTTAAGTTCCCCCTCAAAAATCCCACCCAAGTTTCACAAACGTTTTCCATCTTTAAAAACATCTACTTTCTGTGTTACGTTTTAGTAAAGAAGTTGCGATGGCTTAAGAATTTCGCACACAGCATTGCGTGCTAAACCTCAGTTGCTCAGACCCACCGCTCTGCAAGTACCTCCCACCACCCAACGGCTTCTGCTGCGAGTTGTCTGGACGCAATGCGTCAAAGTCAAAAGAGATTCCCCTCAGATGACCTGCCGCTGACCAGGTCGAGGATCTGATGTCTCTGGTCCTTCACTTACACACCCCTGTTCCCTTTTGGTGATCCAGGGGGAGAAGGCACAGAACCTCATCCAGCTCACACAGGCGAGTATCCAACTGGCCGCCCCTGAGCAAGAGATGCCACCGCAGACCCACAAAGCAAAGGAGACAGGCTCAGCTGCACCAATGCTTCCTCTTGAAACCGGGACAATGCTCAGTTTTTGACACACTCCATGAAGAAGGTAACAAAACTGTTGCACAGACATCAGACAAACCTGGTGAGCCAGACAGTGAGCTCATCTAAACCACACTACAAATAATTCTTCAGCTGCAAGCGAAGAGCTTTGCTGCTTTGCTTCCTTAGAAATAGAGCTCGTGATTTTAGATATATTATAAAATCTGTTGTTATTTTAATTCACCACCATGAAGAACTTTTCCAAAAATGGATTGCGATACTCCGTGTTTTCTAAAACATCATGAATATAATAGCAGTTCCAGAGCATTTTGAACAGTGAGTGTAAAATACTGTTACTCAGTTTTCTAACATAAGGAAGACCTTAAGTATATCTGACAATTCCCAATTAGAAAGATTTGGAATTTGTTCAGGAACAAATGAATTAGCTGCTTCTTCAATTGAAGTCAGCAAAGCCTCACACAAAGCAAAGCTGGGAAAACTTTTTTCTAGATGGCTTGACCTTGTTATACAAGAATGTGATACTACAACCTAATACAAAGTCTTCCGCAAGATGGTGAGTGCACACGATGTCATCTCCCAATCAGAAAATTTTGATGGATACAAATAACTTTCCTGGATCATAAACTAGAATTGTTTGAAGCAGAATTTTCCCATTCTTGCATTATGGATAATACTAAAAACATTATATAATGCAATACAAGGAAATTCTATCTTGGGGTTCTGATGACAAGCCACTTGAGCTACACTTTTTTCCTTTATAATGTCACCAGAACTCTCAGTGGAATTATATATAGAATAAATGATAGGCAATGGTGAATTACAAGGCCATAATACATACAGTAAGCACCTAATATAGTCTTATAAATTACAGACTTTTATAGCTTTATATTTTACAGTGTAATGTCACACACCACAGTGACACAATACTCCAATTCAAGACATGATATCACATTTAAGAAAAAAAAAAGAGAGAAAAAGCAGCAGCAGCTCTTATTATGGTAAAGTAGAATTACTTTGGAAGTGTACTGATCTGCCATTTTAAAAGGAGAAGCAGAGATCAAAATATGGGCCTCAAGGAAGAAGGTACGTGCCAGACAATGACCAGCTCTGTTGCTCCTCTGTACTGTGGACAACAAATGTCAGTGTTTGCCTAACACTAGGCACCGCTGCACAAGAGACCCCAGGCTGGATTCTGCACTCGAGGGACAGGGCAAGGGGTGCTTCACATCATTGAGCAGTGACTTCTCCAGCTGATTAAGAAGCGGCACTGATGGGCTTCGCTGGGATTCCCATCCAGAGCTCTTCAGCCTGATGGATAACGTTGCATTTTGGGGGTCTAAAGGATAATGGGGAAGTGAGGGTTGGAGCTGCGGGAATATTCCATTCCTGGAGCTCTGGATTGGGACCACTTCTGAGGCAGGAAATTAAATAACTAAAAAATTAAAATAGAGTATTTTCAGTTTGATTTCCAAAAGAAATGAAGCATATGCTATCAGACAGCATCTATCTGCCCGTGTACACCCCACTTGATAAGTTTTGGATCCATTGGTTAACTGCAACTAAATTTGGTACAGGAAAAAGGGACTCTATGCTATCAAGTTCTTATAAATTTTGAGAAAATAGAGAGTCAGGTAGAAAAGAACTATTCTCTCAGTGCCTTCCTTGAGAATACAACTGCAGCTGTCCTCAGTGTTCCCCATTAGACCCTAGAGAAGCCACACCATAAGGAGGTGGAGCAAGGGGGCAGGGAAGGACAGGATGAAGAAGACAGTCTCCCAGTAGAGTAACCCAAGAGCAGGACAACATTTACTCCATGTTCCTACCATATTACACACCAGAGGATTCCACAGTAAGAAACAAGGACATGGGAAACCACAAACACAGACCAGTTTGTTGCTGATAAACAAGAACACCAGAGAAGTACACAAGTGCAAAAGGCACACCTACTCTGCACTTTTATCACCAGGGAAGCTGTCATTTGTGTGCCCACGCTTGCTGCTGTCTGAGGTGGGCAGCAAACTGCTAATGTTTTTAAAAGACACTCCTCATAACTAAACTAGTTAAAGGTGACAATACTGAGAGAAGATGAGAAAAAAGGGGATGATGACAAGACAGAGAGAGGCAAGGCTCTTTCACCTGAAAATACAGCATGTGGTCCTGACCAGAATGCTGCTCATACTGATGTCTAGATTAAAACAGGACATCATAACATAAACCTGTATTTGAGATACACTCACATCAGCCCCTAGCAGTGGCAAAGAGACAACCAATGAAGTCGAGAAGACTATTTATATCTTTGAAGGCAGGTGCTTGCCCGAGAAGCTTTCTGAGGTGCTGCCACATTGAAGAGGCCAAGACAAGAGTCTTTTTTCTTCAACTCACTCAGAGCCGATATCTGGGAGTTTGGGTAAAAGAGGAGGAGGCTCAGGTGCCTCCTGCTTGCCTTGTCAGGCAACAGCACCTCTGCTCTTTCTCCCTAACTGCTGTGATGGGTAAATGTGGCTGAAATAACTCCTGCTTGGAGGACCCAGCAATAAACCCCGAGCTTCCCTGGAAACGGTCCAACCTGGGGACCCTCACCAGACAAAGACCTCCCAGTGAAATGGAAGGCTGATGATGATCAAAGGACCTGAGGAAAACGAGAGAAAGGGACTCTGGATTTGCCCATTAGTTGTCACTTTTCTATCATCACCAGAAAGATCAAGACTTAAGCAGACTAGCAAGTGTCCTACAAATGAATGGGCTATATAGTGTAACTCACGTGAAGTCTATGTTGGGTTGCCAGCTCAGACAGCATCTTTTCATTTAATTTTATGGTTTAAAAGTTTCTGTATTGTTCTACATATTGATTCCTTTTGTCGTGGAAATTGTCAATATTCAGAGATGCTGCTGGTCAATGAGACAGAAAGGGCTCTAACACATGGGTGAGACAATCACTTATGACACTGTTGTATGATGAGGCTGCTGAAGGCTTAGCAGTTCATACACTACACAGGCTTCATTGAGAAAAGAAATACCACTATGGCCTGGCAGCACACTGTACAAACAAAACACAGCCTTTGTTCAAACAGAATTTCTCTTTCTCTTTTTTTCAGTCAAAATTTACTCCACTGACAAAGCAAGCAGTACAAACATTTCACAACCACCATCAGGTAGGAAACGTGGCTAAGTCTTCCGGATATCGTATCTAACCAGCTAAAGAGAAATAACGATTTAATTTTGCTCCTTGAAGTATCATCTACTTTGAGCCCAAGGGCAGACATCAAATCAAGCACATGGTTATGATATAGCAAATGTGCCAAGATGAAAAATAAAAGAAGAAACAAGTACCAAAAAGAAATACAAACTGATTAGTGGTTATTTAAGCAGTTTGGGATACTAACAACTGAAAAAAGTAGTTTACATACCCTGTGCATTGGTTTTCCACTTTGCTGCAACTGGACTTTGTTTTCTTTTCTGCTAGAAGACAAGGAAAATGCCACTGCCTGCTACCACAGAAGTGATGCATCGCTATGTAAGCAATCTCTCTCCAGTGGAAACCTTGCTCGTCTTACTCTGCTGACTTCTAAACAGGCACTCTGGTTAAGAATACAGGGTCGCGCGACTGCATGCTCCTAGTGCAACTGAGTCAAACTGCAAATACCGAGTTGCATTCAACTTCTCTGAATAATCCTGACCACATTCCTCCAGGGTGAAAATCTTAGAAAGGATAAGAAATGACATTACACTCGTCCGGAAAGGAGGAAAATGCAACACCGGCCTGCTAAGAGTGACGCAGTGCATCATGCCACCATGCCAGAGATCAGAGTTCAGGCTAGTCTTTTAGTTTTGAGCCTTAGGGGAGACAGGGTACAGTTCAAAAATAATGTGTTTCAGTGTCTGAGAGGGGAAAGCCAGTGCAGCAGCACTCCATCTGGCAGGCCGACTTTGCTCTGAAGTTACACAGGAAAAGAGAAGGACTTTGTGTTCAGGGCTGGGGGCTGGGAAAGCAAGAAATATGGCCTCCCCGGGAAATAAATTTAAGATTATGCTGATGCACTGTCTGAATCCTTCCTAAGGAGGCAATAGAAAATTTAAAAGTTAAATCGACTTGTCCATGACATGCTCAACACCATTTAATGGGAAACTCCTGCTGATATTATTCATGAGAGACACATTTCTTACCAATACAACTAAAATAAATACAAAAAAAAAAAAATTTAAAAAAATCACTAAGTACAAAACCTTTCTCTATTTGATAATAGGTAGTGAAGAGGACAGATGCATTTTCATGAAAGGCACCACATGGAAGAGAAAATTTCTCCTCTTTTATTTTTAAAAAGGGTGCCAGATGCAAATGTTTCACTGGACGCCTAGAAGTACTTAAAATACAAAACACCTTCTTCAAATGCATTAAGCACACAGTGAGGCACTTTAAATACACTTGCTTTGTCAGACAGGCAGCTGGCACCACTTTTGTAATGAACAGGGCAAACATTCTGTCCAGTGAAAGTGTTACCAAAATATAGCAGGAGGCTCAGCTTGACTTGCACTCACCAATATCAAAGCAGGTTCCTCTCATTACTTTTATTAAGGGTAAAAAAAATACCAGCTGACTCTCATACTCCAGGAAGGCAAGAATAGTTTAGGTTTTCTTTTTAGCTAGGTCTCTCCGCACGCGTGCTGTGCAGAAGGCACATGTCGACCCCGGGTCCTACTCTCACCTCTGAACGGAACAGCCCCCTCCTTCCTAGCCTCTCCCAAACACGCACCATTCTGTGGGTGACCAAAAGCCTCCCCTGATCTTCAATTATTCTGCCAAAGTAAATATAAAGCCTTCAGAGGACAGTAGCTGCATCAGCAAAAGCATTAGCTAAAACCATACACACTATGAAACTTTTCACGCCTGCATTTGGTCTAATTAATTTTGTCACCTCATACATTTCTGGAGAAAAATTAGAAAGAAAATCACCCAACAAACCAAAAAAGTCAGCCTTTCTGAAAGTCAGATGTGCCTTTTGTCAGCCCACAGTATTTAGGGCCACCAAACTAAACGCAGTGCAGAGTTTGCCTCATTTACTGAGAGTGCCAGAGGAAAAGATTTTCCGCAAAACGAAGGAAAAATTATTTTCAGACTCCCCCCCTGCCCCCGCCAAAACAAAGTGAAATGCCAGTTCCACCTGAAATGGCACTTTAGGTTTTCAAATGCTCTTATACTTTCCTGAGCTGAGAATCGCTTGCTGTTTATCTCCCTTTCCCCAGCTCTGAGGAAGTTAAAAGCAATGCTGAGAGCAAGCCCTGTCCGCGTAGCCACACCTAAAACACAAGCCGATGCCTTCCCTCCCCCTCCTCCAAATCCAGAAGCGGCCACAGCTGGAACTGTTTTACACCGGCCGGCCGAGCTGTGTGCGAGCGCTCGCCTCCTCTTTGTCTGTAAAACTGGAAGACGCTGGCCTCAAAGGTAGGGCTGGTCCCCTGAGGACGGCGGGTAAACACGAGCCCGGCCCCGGCTCCCTCCTGATGGGGTCAGGCGATGCCGTGTCAAAAGCCGGCCGCAGAAAGATCTCGAAAAGCAGCCTACGAGGAGAGGCTTTTGCCTTACCGGGGATGACAAAAAGCACACAGTTGGGTTTCAGATTTTCCTACTATCTTGGAAGCTTTGTATGAACACGACCGGTAGAATGCGAAGTCTCCTACTGTAACGATAGGCCGCTTTGAAAAATCATTTCTCCCTCGCACTGCGGAGCACATTTAGGACGCGTGCGGGGTTGGCAGGCGCCACGGGACTGTCCCCAAGCTGAGGGACAGGCGGAGGATGAGCCCGTGATCCACAGCACTGCGGGCGCTCGAGCAGGAAAAGGCTCAGCCACGTCCTGTTGGGCTGGGAAGGGAGGCAAGCCTGCCCCGCGCAAAAGGCACCGCGCGAGAGGGCAGGCAAACTGCAATGTAAGTCAAATTAGTAATAGCGTGAAAAATGCAAGTGTGAGTGTTTGTGAAGGCTAAAAGACAAAGTGAGGGTACGCGCACATAGGCATCCGAGGGAAAGAACGCAGGGAAAATGAGGATGCACAACAGAAGCAAAATAAACTTTTACATGTAACAGAAACGTTCTCAGGATGCACGTATGCCTGCACATATATGCACACACGTACGTGTCAACTGACTATTTCAAAAGCCACATCTAAAATTTCATTAAAAAAAGCCCAGCTGCTTCTTTACCCTGACTTTGTCTTTAAGGACTTAGCTAAGCCGAAGGAGTGGCCAGAAAAGAAGAAAAAAAAAAAAAACACTTCAACCCATCTCTCTCAAATTCTTTTATTTCAGCAATGCATTAAGCAATCTCCCTGCAGAGTTATTCTCTTCTTCCTGGTGTGGATAAAGCTCCCCCTGGGGAGCTCTGTAATTTCCAGCTTCTCCGAATTCAGGTATTAGTAAAGACCGCTTGGGGACACGCAACAATATAACTCTACATTTTCAGGCATTCGGAGAGAACCCCCTAAGGGTCCCAAGTTCAAATTTCTGAAATGTAGGCATTGTAAAAGGAACCTCGGGGGACTCCAGCAATAGAAATCTGCTGAATTCAAAGCATTTCCTAAGCCCTGGCAGGAGCCTTTGCTCCCACTGGAGGCTTTTTATAAAACATGTGTTGCTGACATGTTGACAGATTGCTCAGTGAAGTGTTAGGTGCATACACAGGCTGGCCATTTAGGGGGACATCAGTTTACCCTTCATCTCTACCTGAAGCACCATGTTTTATACATTACCCGAGGACAGGCAGAAAACAGACACTCTCCTACAAAGTACAGTATCACTTGGCAAGAGACAAAAACAACAACAAAAAAAAAAGGCCCCCACAAAACTAAAGATGTTACATATATACATACACACGCACACGGAAGGAGAGGGACAGAGAAAGAGAGAGGGAGTTGTACAGAATCTTCCAAATATCAAAAAGGTCAGAAAATAAATTAAGTGTACAATACAAGGCCTAGCCTGGAAATTGCCTCCATGTATCAGGCCTGCCACCCCTTTTCTACACAGGCCAGAGCTCCGAGGGTATAATGAGCAAAGGAATTTTCTAATGACAGCTGACTGTTGGGAGGTAATCTGATCAAAGGCCGATATTAAATCCAACTTCTGCTCATATCAGGGTATTAGTGATGTACGACTTAATAACCCAGCAGCTCCAAAAGTGCTGCCGTGGCAACAGGATGGAAATTGGGATAATAATGTATTCATGGTGCTGGCGACCTGGGGCTGCAGTGCGTGCTCTCAGGGGAGGGCACTTCACCCTGAGCCAGACGTGTCTGGGCAAAATCACTTCACAAAGGACAGGAGTTGAATACTGAAGAGCTCTGGCACTGATGAGTGTGTCGATAAGGGGAAGAGTGGAATGAAGTGAAGGGAGGAAAGGAAAAACATTTTCAGCAGAAGAGCTTGAGTGGTGCTTCTCTGAAAAACTGATGGGGCTCAAGAAGCTCTCCCCGACAAGTACAACCAAAATGGATAATTATTAAATGAACATAAAACTACATTCTCTGCAAAGTGCTGAAGGATGGATAGCACCAGCTTACACAAAGTGACAAGATTTTCACATCAGGCTACATCTATCTTCCAGCACTTCCACTGTGCATAAAAGGGCCACTGCCTGCTACCATCAATATCCAAAATACCTTTAACATTAAACAGCTTCTCAACCTTTCCTGCCCTTAAATCTCTCAAGGAAGAAAATCCAAGGAAAGGTCACACATCAGCCACACCTTTCTGGGTCTTGTAGCTGCATTTCCTGCATAAATGGAAATCTCCTTCACATTATTTCCCCCCCCCTCTCTCTCCATAATCACTACAGCGATGCATAAAATATCAAAAACACACATTTCTTTTCTTGCTGGTATGAAACCAGAAAGAAACTTGGCAATAGAATACAGCCATTTCTGTGCAACTATACAAATTAATTTAACATCAGTTCCTTTGATTCTCTAAATCAGGAAACAAAGATGGATATACGTGTTATTTGAATTCCATTTATTTTCTACACAATAGCCAGCAGAGAGAGGGTCTTTCTTTCATTCAACTATAATTCAAAGCTACTTTAACATACCATTTGGGGGGGGGTTCTAGTGGCAAGAGTCTGAGGAACAAACTTTTGTTGGCTGTATCAGGGGAGGGGAACGTGTGTCCATTCATCTGACGTCGTCCAGCACCTCTCTTGCACAGCCTACTGGGCTACCCCCTTGCGTAAAGCTACAGCCATTCGAATCCCTCACAAAGCCAGAGCAGAACCCACTTCTGCTGAAGAGGTGCCGAAGCACTAGTTTTAACGAGGGGTAAAAAAACCAACCTAAAAACTGTTCGTGGCCACTGCGTCAATCCCACAACACGTATCCCAGGGAAATCCAGCTCGATAGCGTGTCTCTGACATATAAGGGAGGGGATAACTTAGAACATCCCTCTGTCTATCTTCATGCTGTACCTAGTGCCAACAACGTACACATTGTACTCTTAA
>NC_072853.1:47595129-47667629 GCF_028858705.1 Grus americana | reverse complement strand
TTGGTGTTTTGGTTTCTAAAGATGCTCTGGAATTGAGTGCAGTTCAAGGATTCAGGTTTTTATATAATTAAAACAACTACCACCAGAACAACCTTGTCTGGGGCATCAATGGCTTTTATTTGGATCCAATGTACTGTCTTTTAGTAATAAAATTAAGGTAATATTAACACATATATTGTAAATTTTTCTGAATGCCATTTTTAATAACTAATGTTTACAAGTGGGAAAACTAATCATCAAATGATAGTTTATTAATGACACCGACTTGATTTCAAAATAGATTAAATAAAACATTTAAGAATAGATTGAATTGTCTTAAAGGAAAATTTTCTGTGCTGACTCATCGACAAAATGATACTGTTACGTCTGTCTAGGGCCAAGGTTTAGCATGTATCTGGGTTCCCATTAACTGAAAACTGAGAGCTATGGCTGTATTCTGTCACTCCTGAAATAAAAAACCAAACCAAACCAAAAAAACTGTGCATTATATCTCTAATCTCATTTCCATGAATGATTTAAATCAATGGATTACATTCATGTAAAGTGAATTCTCAAATTAGGCTGCAGACTTCAGTGGGAACACAATTTGATACTCAGCATAGTTGTTACTGAGGAAATGCTTCATTTTATTCTAGTTGCCATTTCAATCACATGTTTATGAAGCACTGGGTCATGGGAAAATTTCCACTGCTTTCCCTAAAAAAATTCAGCTTGTTGGAAAGGAAGCTGCATTTTACTATGTATTAGTAAATTAAGTTTATGACAGTCATATGCTTTATTAATGTTTCAGTGAAAAAAAAAATCATTAATTTTAGAAACTGAAAACATATATTTTAAACACACAATGACATAAAATATGGTCACTCATCTTCAATTTGCTCCATTAGTCTGACAGTACCATACACTAGTAGCTCTCAAATCATTAGAAATAAAGACTAAAAATACAAGGCAAAGTTAATGCTTGATTTTCACAGACACGTAAATTAGGTGTAACTGTAACGAAACTAATGGATTTAAAACACAGAAAACTATCAAAATAAGGCCCTGAGTCCTTAATAGCCCTTATTGGCTTCTAATTTGTGGGCTGTTCTACCTAACATATTGCAGGAACAGCGAAGTACGACATGTGGATATGTCTGAGCCAGATTGCAAAACTAAAAAGAGGTGAGTAACTTAATTCTTTTACTGATGAAACCTATTTTAGAACAATTCTCCTTTCTGGAGGCCTACAAGGACTCATTTGCTGGAGGAAAGAATGGGAAAAAAGAGAACAGGGAATGAACTTTGGCCATGTAAATTCCTTTCTTGAAATATCATGCCTATAGTCAAATAATAATAATTGCTTAAACAGTACTTGAAGCTCAATTTCCTGTAAGATTTATTCTCAAACATTTTAGCTTAGATGTGCAAAATATTACTGTTCGATGAGTATTATAACTTGGAAGCATTTTAAAATTAACTCCTGGAGACTCAGTGTCCTCCTGCGTGTGGTACATATCTGGTTATGATTCACATTTTGTACAAACTTGTTCTCTTGTATGGTACATTCTAAAGTTACTTAGAAAAGAGTTCTTCAAAAATAAATAATTTAATGTGCTTCCTGAGGGAAAAAAAGGGTAACAGTTACAAACCACCTTTTGATGCAGATGCACAATATCTGAAATATGTGAAGATATAGTAAATCAACAAGATAATCAGAAAAGCATGCAGAAAAACATAGAAATAATAATAGGACTATAAATAAAGTAGGAATG
Source organism: Grus americana (assembly GCF_028858705.1). Lineage (NCBI taxonomy): Eukaryota > Metazoa > Chordata > Aves > Gruiformes > Gruidae > Grus > Grus americana. The sequence continues at coordinate 47,665,875 of NC_072853.1, read as the reverse complement.
TAAAATTGGAAAATGCATATATTGCCTTAAAAGCCAGCAACATTAGTGTTGAGGTTCTCATTTTTCCTTAACACCATAACATATGAACTGCAATGTGGAGTCAAACCAATGGTCCATCTAACCCACCATTTTGTTCCCAGCAATGGTCATGATGAGGGGCTATGTAGGGAAAAGAATAAGGGCAGAATAAACATATGCAATATTTCTTCCTAACATTTTCCTATCCCAGAACAGACAGGTGAGAATAGATTGAAGAGAATTCCCCATGTTTCAACAAGTATTCCTAAATTTCAGAAGACCTCCCTGTAATCTCAGGCTCATGCTTCTGAGTTTCCACAGTACCAGATATTTCTCATGGGAAACTCAAGAAAGGAAGGGTTTGCATTAACTTAGAAACAGCTAGAAGAGCTATATATCCACAAACAACTGCAAATTCATTCTTAGTCTCTGAAAATAGACATTAAAGTCTCTCTGTAGAACTGAGCAGCCAGAAACACAACTTATAGAACTGAAGGCCGAGAAGTGTGGCAGGAAGAAGGAAAGTCATGGAGTGGCTCACTCAGGTTTCTGTCCGTCATCTCCCCAAGGACATCAGTGTCCAAGACTGCAGCTGCTTCCATCGCACAAGAGGGACAGAAATCTGCAAATGCTGCTTCCAAGGGCATCCACACCCCCCTCACGGGATTCTGTTGTTCTCAAAAGAAATTGATTTGGCTCCAAAACAACTTGTACTTCTGCCACATTCTGTATTATTTCCTACAATAAAATATTATTTTAGTTTTGAAAAGGAAAAATTTTCAGTATTCACTAATAGGAAAGTGCTATTCAAAGAAACAAGTCTTCTTAAAAGTTTTCTTAAATTATTCCAAATCAAATGGCAGTCCAAACACAACACTTTTGTGGATGTTGATCTCGGGAAGGCAGAAATCATAGTGGTGAAGCTAAAGTACACGACTTCTCAACCTGAATGGTTATTGGGTAGCAACGTACCTGTCAGGGTGACATTGATGCTGTCAGACTATTACAAATTGAGCTCCAGAAGTATATGCTGTCTGAGGGACTATAAAGCAATGAAAAATTCTGATGTTTTATATACAGGAAAATCTCAGCTCTTGGGTGATCAATAGAAGACAACAAATGGCTTATTATCCTTGAGACATGTGGAACTCAGAAAATTAGACACCAAAAAAACCCTATAAGTTATTTCAGAAGACTGCATCATCATGTTTTAGATTGCTAATCTCAAATTTTAATCTGATTTATCTAGTCAAATAATTTCCTTCCTCATCTGTTCTAAATTTTCCCAATCTTTCATTCTCTACCTGTTAAGAAGAGAGAAATAGGAATTACAAAGAATATAGAAATAAATGGAGAAGAAAGGTAATGTAACACCAGCAGTGGTTAGACTCATCATCTGTATAGGTCAAAGGAGTCACTACTAAATGTGGAGAATTATTATTATAGTGAATTAAATAAGATATAAAGATCTAAGAAAGACCAGAACACAGGTGAAAGTCTTTGCTGCATAATTATATAAGTTAAACTGAGTGATAATTAGATTATGAATAAGTATATCACTGAAACTAAGAACATAATGCTCAGCACCCTCCCAGATACTTATCAAAAATACAAGAAATGATGCTAACAGGAAGGGCTTGTGTACTCAAAAGCTTGTATTTTCTTCCCATTCTAATAAAAGCTAGTACCTTGTCTTATAACGTCTGCCTTGCTTACCTTTTTAGATGATCAAAATTATAACAAAACTATCACCACGACACTTACTTTTAAAACATAAATGTAATCTTAGCCCTCAGAATAAAAGTTTCACTACAAGGCAACATAGTGAGAGTATGTATATTGACTCAGATTGTTCTTCCTTTACCTTGGGGAAAATAGTCCAGTGCCTAAGGAAGCCGGCCTCATTTCACCATTTACTTCAATGGGACCAGTTTTAAGTATGTTTTTTATTTTGCAAGACTTCCTAGCCCCTAAAGGTTAATTGGAGTGAAGCATAGCATTAAAAATCTCCTTGTTTGGTGTACTCTTTCTCTTATTTTAGAAATTGTAATAAAACTAAAACTCATAGCTTTGAAAAATCTGTGCCAAATGAAAAAGGGGATTTTCTGGAGTTATTATAGATAATTAAAATGCTCCAGTAAAATTCCACGATAGCTGTGACAAGCTGGCATGCTAAAGCAACCCAGTGAAACTGCTGTGACCCATCACAGTTTTGGAGGCGAATTAAGTGTGAGAAAGAAACTGCTCTTCCTGAGTCTTCAACTCTCAGCTTCTAGCTCCAGTGCCAGTAGGAGTGCCAAAAGTGATGCTGAGTCAAGTGATGATACGGATTGCATACCCTTGTAGCAATGCTGAATATTACAGAGATGAGAAATACAGCACTGTTAAAAGACAACTACTTCTGTTCTCATTTTCTTCAAAATTATTCTTGAGAACTGAGTAGTTCTCTAAGGCATAATCCTTTCCACCCTAATCTCCCCTCACGAAAAAGAGAAAAATTTACAAAAAAGTTTTCCCTGTACAGAGCTCCTCAGTCCCCTGAATTAGCCGATAGTAGCATCTTTTCCTTTGTCTCAGATACCAATTCCTGCTCTGCTACTGCATACCTGCTCAGTTACCACAGTGCTCAGGCTCAGAGAAAATATCCCATCGATTTTGGAAAAAATACTTCTTGTGAGAACACTTGCAAATAAAGCCCTAAATTTGATCCCTCACTCCTCAGCCTGGAGTATCATAAGCATGTATTTATAACAGCCTGTGAGCACAGAGACTGTAACAAGATTTACTTGGAACATCGCTTGAAACAGGAGTGGTTCTTGTCTCTAGTTTAAGAATACCTCCAATGCAAAGTCTGAGAAAGGGATAAAGATGGGAATACTTTCTAGAGAAACCGTATACACTCAGGCGGAAAAGAGTAAGAGGAACGGACAGTGATGTCGTGGCTCACACCAAACTGGTATTATAACATTTTTACTCGCTTTCTGCTTATGTTGCTAACTGGTTCCTTCTGTACCACTAGCAGCAGCCCTCCAGAGTACGCAGTCAGATGACAGTCATTTTATGTCGAGCTGGTGACAGATGTTTACTGATCTGTCCTCAACAAGGATTTGGTTTCCAGATCTATCTGGCATAGGCAAAAGACATGAGATGTTTTTATTTTATTCCTAAATTTGTCCTCACATGCTTCAGGTAGCTATTTACTTCAAAAAAGAAATGTTTATGTCCAGGTTGTAGCACGTTAGCAAAGAAAAGGACTGAAGTTTAGAAAATGAAGGCAGTGTCGTGGTAGGAAAGAATAGGTGGCTAGGAAAAAGGCTGGAGAAGCAACAAGCTGAGACATTGCATCTGAAACCTGAATGTTTTTAAAGGATGCGTCTGGAGGAGGTAATGACTGGATTTGAAGAAGCTGCTCACAGTACAATAATGCAAAGCATTTAATACCTCAGATGCAACTTTGGAAGATTATAGTGCCTATTGCAAGAAGTTTCTTGTAAGGAGTTTTCCACAGAAAATGCTTGATTGAGTCAATCAAAATATGGGATAACTATTACACATTTTATAATTTTGCACATGACAGTCAGGATTTCATTCGGGTAGGTCATTTGATTCTCTGCAGGTGGCTCTGTTGGTTTCTGGAATAGTATACTGTGAATTACATGTTACACAAATGAAAGGCAGTTATAATTCTGGATAACATTGTATTTGATTCTACAAACATCTTTAGGCCTAATGCAAAGATTCCTTTGAATAATTTATCCAGCTAAGTGTCTGTGGTCCCAAACTCCTAATTTAAAAATGTTGATAAATGAAGTATCTCTTTAGCTAATAAATGAAGTATCTCTTTAGTTATCCTTTGTCAGCAACATTCATTTTAATGGAAAGTGAGTTTACAGGGTTACATGATTGAACTACTGAGCCAAGTCAGTGTTGGCAAATGATGGGCTAAATTATTGATGTTACACACTAATGAATTCTGATGAGAAATAAAATACAGACATTACATTTCAAGTGGTTCATAATTATTTTTGTACTTTAAAAGCAATTTTATTCTTTTTCCAAATCATACTGGTTCTGTAAAACAAAAACATAGTTAGTGATTATAACTAAAATTATTGAGTTTGAGGCAAAAATGCTCCTGTAAGTTTTCTTATGCAAGTATAATGCTATTCACAATAGGATTCTGATTTCTTCTTATACTTCTGGGAGAGGATAATTAAATTAAATGTGTAAATTTTTAAACTGCTGTCTTTAAATAAAATAATCTACTTTGCAACCATGGTTAAGAGTTCAGTAGATGAGTTTATAATCTATGATATATCAGCATGTTTACCAGAGATGTTCTGAACTACCATAATTAATTCAGGTAACGACAAAAACAGAAGAGCTGCCAAAAAGGAGCTTTCAACATGCAAACAGTTCATCATTAAACCTGTGTTTTGATATATGTTTAAAATGGGTAGAAGGAGGTTACTAAACTTCAGATAGCCCAAAGTGATGTTGCAAGGTTGAATCATTAATTTAAAATGTCATTTTTCTGATTCTTTGCTCACTGTACTGGATAAAGAAATTTAATTTCTTAGTTTTTAACTTATAAAACCAGAGCTAAGCATTTGCTCATTTGGCAACAGTATAACTTCATAAATCCTATCCTTAATCTTGTCTTCCTAAAAATGGGCTTTATTTAACTTTTCTTAATTATACACTGACGGCTTCTGTCAATTGCTGGAAAAGCAAATCTATGAAGTGTCGTTCCCTTTTCTTTTTGACCCATAACAACTGAATAACCATCTTATTTGTCAGCTCATTGCTGTATTCTCTTGTCGTTCAAAACTACCATTGGCTTCTTGAAGGGGTAAGTACATGCAAAATTGTTTTGGTTTTGCTTATGAAGGGAATCTTGTGATCCAAATGATCAACCTTTGAGAGGTTTGTCATATTTAGCCAAGGTCTCAAAAGAGAGATTCAAGAGGTACAGAATCATCATCAGAAACCTCAGCATTACCTATCATTTGGCCTTCAACTGGGTCCCAGTAGACAAATATATATAGTTATTTTAGCATAAAAGTCTCAGAAACACAGCATTTTACATTATATGGAACTATTTAGAAAGTTATTCGCTCTGTTGCTATACAGGTATCTCTCAGCACAGCTGGTAGAAACGTGCATTCAAATGATGTTTTCTCTTGTTTAGCCAGTACTGCTTATGTAAACTTTGGCTTTCCTGCTATTCAGTACTATTGCTCCAATCAGAACAAGTCATGATTTAGAAAAATAATATTCTAGATGAGAAATAGTTAGGCTTCTCCAGAAGAAAAACTCCACAAACTTTTCACAGAAACATAATAAAATACTCTGGGAGATTTTAATTGTTTATGTGCTTTCCCATATTGTCCCAGATACTCACAATGCACCTACTCAAACCAAGACAGCTAAGCTTTGCAAAGAGAATCAAGGATTCCTATAGATTTTTCTAGGAAGAACTTGAATTAGTTATTGCTGGATTTTGAACCACTGGTGTTTAAACCACTTCAACTAATTTTTCTATATCAGGAAGGACTCCTCTGAAATGCAGGTAGAGCTGAGAGCATTGCATATTGTGAAAGTTGCCAAGCATTTGCTTTTATAGGATCAATTTTTCACAATTTATCCAAAATTTAGGCATCAGGCTCAAATGTTTGATTTCTTTAGCAAATTTCAAAAATGACAGAAATGGGTCGTACACTACTGCCCACAAAATTTCAAAGCCATAAGGCTCTGAAAACAGTTTGTCCATGCTTGGTAAGTGTCTGCTTGAGCTCAGTACCTCTGAAAACTACATTTTTACAAACTTGAGCCTTGTAATAGGTAAGGCTTCTCCAGCTGTAGTAGCTCAGGACTGCAGTGATTTGGGTTGGGTTTAGGGGCCTTAGAATAGAGGTGTCCTGCCTGTGCTTTCATTTTGCCCTGTAGATGCTGGAGGAGGAGGAGATTGCTTGATTTGAACGTGACACAACAAGAGCCAAAATGGAGCAACAGTAAGATTTGGAGAAGGCTTATGAGGAGATAATATTGGCTGCAGAGAAGGAAAACTGTCAGTGGTCTGTGTCAGGTGAGGGTAGAGGCTGGAATTGGCAGGTCTCAGAGGCTGGGAGGTGGAAGGAGGTGACCATTGCTTGGAAAAACCAAGACGGAGCCAGAGACTTGAAGCAACAAGGAAACAGAGGAGAATGGAAATCTGTAGGTAGTACCAGAGACTAAGGCTGGAAAAGAAGCTTGAAGGAGAGCAGAAATGGCTGGGCTAGCAGTCTGGGAACGAGTCAAATGCAGGACAGCGGTCTGACATTCATCTGGGATGAGATGGGTTGGGAAAAGCAGAGACTATGAGCCGGAGGGACTTCGATTAGATAAAAAGGTTGAGCAATACATTACTGAATAAGAGATAGATGACAGCCTACTACCGTTGTTATTTACTCCATTAAAGTAGCAGATAAGTGTATTGGCACTAATTCTGCTGATGATAAAGGTAAGTGTCAATATAATGGCTTATAGTCTTGGAAATTTTAGAATTTAAAAAAAGATCTTAAAACAAAATTATTAAGATTACAAACCCAAGGTACTCAATTTAGAAATGTTAGGATTGCAGTTATTTCTATAAACTTAATTCGGCCTATTTTGTGTAAACATTTCAACACAGGTTTTAGTTATTTAAGTAAAAAAGTAAAATTTATGCTACTTCAAAAAATAGAATCCCAATAGTCTTCAGATTCTGGAAAAGGCATCGAGCACGACAACTTGAACATTTTGTGAAAACTTTTCAATTCATGATACAGTGTTTCAGCACATTTTTATTCCATCAAATTTTAAACTCTGAATCTCTCTGTCAGGGAGTACAGAGAATAATCTGAGGCTTAAAGATTGCTGTAGCAGTGACATGACTCAGTGGATCAATTTTTAAGAAGCTGGAAGTCATGCAGTTTCTCTCTTCTTGTCTTTTAAGACCTACTGGTTTGAGTAGCCCTGCTGACAATAAAGGCAGCAGAGATAATAAGCTTGCCAGTTCCTCAGATTTGACTGGAGTTTTGAGTGTTTGGCCCACAAATGTAGGTTATCAGAGTTACAGATGGAAAGAATATGAATTCATAGACTGCATTTCCGGATTCTATTTCTCTTTAATGGGAGAATAATTTTTGCTCGATGAGAAATGAACTTGTGTTTCATTAGTAAAAAAAAAAAAAAAGTATCTATAAATTTCTATTAGTCAGCATATTTTTAATTATTAAGACATTTCTCTGTGTGGATGTTAGAAAGTGTGAGAAAGTGGACAATTAGGGCTGCTCTTGTAATATACAGAGATGGATTCCAGTAAGCAGTGGTGAATATTGTAGAAATGTAACTCTACTGAAGAAATGTAACTCTACTGAAGAAATGTGAGATCATATTTTGAAGAATTCCAGATGTTATTATCCAAAATTCATAAACATTTGAGAGGAAAGCCATATATTTTTAGAAACTATATATAAGATGCCAATTTCCATACTTGTTTAGAACCCTATTAACCAAGTAACAAATTCTTTAACTCAGAAACATTACTCCCATGAGCAGAAGCAAAAATAGCTGGTCTCAATTCCCCTTGAACTGTAGAAAATAAATATTTTATAAGGTAATAATAAACCCAGCAAAATTTAACTTCAATATTTTAAATAGTTACTATGAATATATGTGACTAAATACAAAAGCTTAGAACTAATTAAAAGGTGTGTAGCCATGTCCCCTTAAGAAAAGTTATCTGTCATCCCACCCCATATGTCTCCAAGACAAGGCAGAAACAGCAAGACTGCTAAAGTGAAATCAGCAGGCAAAAAAGACACAACCGAGTGTAATCAGCATAAATGGTGATAACTCAACCCATAACAGAGAAAAATAAAAGAGAAGGCGTACAGATTTTGAATAGCGTCAGCCCTGAGGGACACCATAACACACCTGTGTTAATAAGTTAGACAACAAAAGATGTACTTAAATTGGCTACCATCTGACAGCTAAGAAGCAAGTTAAGAATGAGTGGTTTTCAAAACGCAAAAGGGCAAACCCTGCTTTTAACACGCAGGATTATAGTTGGTCATGGCCTTAGTTGAACTGCACCGACTCTTTCCTGTAAGGAGGTAAAAGAGGGTGCCATGAAAACCACAGATTTTGCACAGTTAGTAAAACATTTCCTCCAGTAAGATGCAGTATCCACTCAGATGCTCTCAGTAGATTCAGCAAAGTTTCAAAGTCTTAGAAAAGAACGCTCCTCTCTCTGGTGACCTCTGCAAAATTGCACAAATAAAGACAATACAAAATAGATCAAAACCCTCTTCTAGTGTAAACTGGTGTAGTTCAATACAGTGGAAGTATTTTGAACTACAGCAGCTTTGCCAAAAAGTTTTTAAAGATTTTGGGATAATCAAGCGACTTCAGCAAAACTGCAGAAAATGTATAAATAATCGCAGCATTCTGCAGTCAAAGCGACAGTCTGTGGGTTGATGCTTCATTCCTTTGTGCCTTATGTAGCAATTTCCACCTAATGAAAATGGGTAAAACTGCAACCAACGAAGAAGTTTCCAAACTCTAAATCCTGATGATCTGGTTTTATATCATTTTGTACTGGTGTGAATGGCTATCAAAGGTGCAGATTATTAAAAATAAGGCAATAAACTTGTATTTATAAAAAAGGTACATTTGTCATGCCACCATCAGAAAAAGTATATATTAAATACTTTAAGGTTACAATGCTAATCGCAGTGATGCTATCCTTTTGTTAGCACTTTGGCCCCAAAATAATTCTGGCAGAACTATAGTCAAGATAAATCATCTAAAAGGATGGACTAAATTGGGGACTGTCAGGATTAAAGCACAGACACAGTCCTAAATAAAGCTACACCTGCCATCATATATCATTTTTGCAATTAGATAGCTAATTGAACTTACTCAAGAGTCAAGTTATTGAAACTCCAAAACATTATTGGGAAAACAAAAGTCATTAGCATAATAAATATCCTGCCTGTACACTTTTGGGAAAAAAGGTTTTACATTTTTATGATTTTTTTCTAAATTAAAGAGATTACTTTTATTACTTTCTGCTGGATTAAAAATGTATTTAGTAAATGTAGAAGGATTTTTGAAGACTGAACTCCTCCAGCATACTATAGAATATGGACTGCGCCAACATGTGATGGTGAAATTTTCCCCACATTGCTCTTTCACATTTCTTCAAACCCCAACCAGAAGAGATCTCTATGCAACTTTTATTTGAAGAAAAGCTGTCACTGGCTTCAGCAATAGTCTTTGCTCCTCTCCTACCACACAGGATGTCCTCGGACTATTAAGATAATTAAGTTTACGTGAAGAGTCAGCGTAATGTACAATGGAGCTCATATAGAACTTTTTTTGACTACCGTGATAAAAACAAATTCTCTTTTCAGAGCCATTAAGCATGTATGTAAACTGCCCAGAATGAAAGAAGAGCAGAGCAGTGCTCATGCACTTCTAATGCGCTTCTAGTGCACTTCATGCACTGCAATTCTAATCTCTCAAATTCTGGCACTGGTTGCAATCAGACAGCAGTAAAGGAATTTTTAAAACTTGAAACGGCTTAGAAAAAAGGTAGAACATAAGAAGGTGAAATAGTCTTGCCCAAGAAACAGTCCTTCACTTTGCTCTACAAAAAAATGAAATAGATGAAGAGTTAAAATTGAAAGTATAAATCAATTCAGTCATTGATCTCTGCTTTAGTAGTTGATTTGATTGCCAACATATTTATTCTTTGCTATTACTATGGAAGAATCTCTTGTCCTTTTTTTTTAACATCATAACTGAAATGCTCAATTTTAAAATTTCATTTTCTGCCAGAAGTATATTCACAAAACATATGGACACTAAGTAATCAGTTGATCATTCCTGTTCCCAAGGCAAGTATTAAATCCTGAAAAAGCAAAATGGCTACAAGGATCGTGATAAAAACCAGGGAATATATATTTAAAAGTTTGATTGGAACAAAAGGAGTTTAATATAAATTAAAATGACATTTTGTTTTAAAAAAAACTTATTAATGTCACCACGTACAATGACCCTTAGCAAAAAAAATGGGAAAAGGTAGTATTTACTAGAGATTTACTCCCATAATTCTGCCTTCATGGTTCACACTCATATTTTGGTGCTTTGGATAATTTTAAAATATTTGGACTATATTAACATGTCTTCACTCACATAACCGTGATTTGAGCTCAGTAAGCATATACTCATTTCTGCTACATACCGAGGAATGGTTTTTGGTTGTCTTTCTCAGAGCAGAGACCCAAAAGGAGGTGCACCCAGAAGGCAGTGTGTTCCGGTTATGATTCCCTGGTACAGTGCACTGCTGCTGGGTAGAGCCAGGCAGACCAAAAACATGCACAGCCAGTGCTAAGGCTGGCCAGAGAGCCAAGGAGGCTCTTCGCCTTTGCTACCCTAAGCATAATCATGGCAAAGCAAAGATTCTGGCCCTAGGACACTGAAGATGGTGATGGCATGTGGCAGCATCTTACAGCCAGGCTGCTGCTTCTGGGGGCAGCAGCATCCCCAAAGGGGATGCGCGTTCCAGGGGACACGCTGGAGCTGCACCAAGCCTGAGCAGCCCAGTTCAGCACAATACAGCTACCAACGCCAGTCGGACCAGCCCAAGGGCACGCATTAGCAGTGTGACAGGGAGGGAAGCTTTGAATTAAGAGTGAGCTCAGATCCATGCTTAACTAGCAGGGCGGATGACCCATGGCAAATCTCTGGCATCGGTACCAAGTTTGATGTTAACAGAAATTGGGACTGGTACTGCATATAATTCTTTCTGAAATGAATTTGAGAGACCACACACGAAAGGAGCCTGCCATCATTGTAAAGAAGCTCTCCTCTTAATTTAAAACTTTTAGGGAGATTTAATTGCAAGCATCTTTTATTTTTTTTTTTCAAATTATCAGTAACAAAAGCACTTTGCTGTTAACTGAGATCCCTCCTAAGGTTTTTCCTTTTTTGGTGTTTATTAAAGGTGATGACTAATTCCACCAATACCTGTTACTGGAAACTTCTTCCTCACTAATGGCTTTGGCAACGTCACCTTCTTATTATGGGCCCAGTCCTTCTCAAGCACAAAGTCTTATAGGCACTGTGGTCTATCTGCACCATTAGAAGCGATTGGAAGGTACGTCTAGACTTTTAAAAAAAGGCTTAGTAGTGTAGACTAGTAATGATGAAACACTGGTCAAATCTGTCTTCCAGTCTGAGGCAGATCTTGATTTTCACATAATTCTCCCAAAACACTGGTGCTGTGTATAACTGGAGAGTGTTGCTAGTTAAAAAGTACCTGGTGAAAAGGCCAAAACCCCCTCCATTATCTACTTTTAAGTCTCTCTTTGGATCTCATCCAGGTCATGGCTTCTGTAAAATATTAGAAAACGCTTAGGCAGCCAATGTACTGTATCTATTGCCTCTTCTAATTCACTCTTCCTCTCTGATTCACCTGCTCCTGTTTGCGCTAGTCAAGGTAGCTGCTGGGACACAAGGTCTTGTGAGCAGGAATTACCATTTTGCTGCACACTCACACAATACTCAGCTGAGCAGGTTCTCATCCTCAAACTTTAATGTGAGCTGGATGCTGGAAACAACAAACTCGGGGTATTTCTCGCTGAACGAAAAGGGAGAGGAATGGCTACCAGCTTTTATTCTGGAAGTGCGTGCCGCTATGCTGAGTGTCATCAGTAGGAGAACCTAACTGACAGAAGGATAGATTGAGCTGACAATAACACAGATAAAACAAAGACACTGGTCAACATATAAACAAACCATTGCCAAGACATCTAAAATATAAAACCATCATGTTGCCGAAAGGAAATAGTCTTCTACACATCTTGGTAATTGAGCTTAGCTGAACTAGTTTCCATTTTAATTTTATATATTTTCCTTGTTCACTATTTTAATAGTCAGTTATTATCAAACTGCATAAAAGCATAGCAAGAATGTTAGAATACCAGAAAAGGATCAGAATATCAGAAAAGGATATAATGGATAGTGAAAGCAGATAGGGAACAGAATTTTGTCCAGACTTTGAACAAAATGTTGTCTTTGGTAGGTCAGAGCTACGCAGATCTGAACACCCCCAAATGTTGCTGGGACGTACAGCTATAAGCTGTTAGGCCCATCTCTAGTTAGTTGTGTTATTCAGGGTGAGAAGATTTACAGACCCACCTTCTCAGCGAGAACAGCGTGCGTGGAAAAAAGTTACGCCAAGGTGAAGGATGTCTGCAAAACTTGTTCATTATAACGTGGACAAGTTATTGACATAGGAGTTCAATTGTATATGAGGTTCACAGTACAGCTATTAAAATACTGTGTAACATCAGATTAATGTAATGTAAAGATTCATGTGTGAGGAAACCAACTGCCACCTGTGGCTTCCATGTCACTGCTATTATTATTCACGAGCTGTAGTCTGCACATCGATCACCTCTGTTCTTCACTCGCAGTTGGAGTAGTCGAACACAGGAGAGAACAGAGATCATCCCAGCTATCCCCCTACAAAAATCAAAAAGGAGCTTCTCCAGTTTTTTGAATGCTAAATGAGAATTTTGAATGAAAGAAAAAGTGTAGTTCCCAGCTTACCTGTTTTCAATGGCACGCAGTTCAGTGCAATATTTAACAAGTATAATGCTCCCAAAAATGTATAAAATTAAGTGTATTAAAATCATTAATAAAGTATAAAATCTGATTATATTTTTCTTTTAATTATTTTTTTCTTGACTTTCTGATTTTAATATGACTAGGATTTTCTAAATCTTTCATAGAACTTATACGGAAATCTGGAATTTTAAAATAAAAATCCTCTTAGTGAGATACTGAAATCAGGTCATGATGCTGATGCAGTTTAATGGAATTCTACAACTTATTCAAGTTAGCTTTTACTTTAATGCATCAGATATTAACTGTGAGGTGTAATTACGTAATATTAAAATGTAATAAAATTGTTTCCACAATCATATGACAAAGCCTGACTGTTAAGAACTAGAAAACAAGGTTTATAAGAATATGCTGCACTAAAGCTGCATCAGCAACATAACTTCTTTTGAAAGGAGTAAGTCTGAAAGAAATTTTTCACTTAAGTCTTATAAAAACCCTTCAGAAATGCCATCTGGTTATGGCCATTAACCATGGAAAGAGATTGAAAGGAGTGGCTTTACAGACGTATGAATATGGTACCAAGGCAAAAAGAACAAGAACGTTGAAACTATACTGTATAGTAGATATTTTCCCTAGTAAATGTATATATCTGAGGAACAAGTCATAAAATAAAAAAACATACACAGTTGGAAAACATTTTTAAACCTCATAACCCTTCAGTGTTGCTTTTGTACAAATAGGGGAAAGTCATCATATAACTGAGCTAGGAAGGTACGATACTTCTAAAAAATAGTCTCACGCTAAAGAAATTAAATACGAATACAGTGCAAATGACAATATTGTTTACCATGGAAATACTACGTGCACAAAACAGGACACAGTAACATTTTCTAAAACAACGAAGCAGCAATACTAATGCTGCTCTATGTTTCCAATGTTTATATCCAGTGTATTTATAATAATCTTTCCAAAGGTTTGTGAGAAATAAATCTGATCTCCCCCTTTTTTTCAAACCGTGCACGGTATATGTGCTAACTTACTGAATTCATCCTTCATGCAATTCCAGTTTATTAAAGAGGTTAAAAATTTATAAAACTCTGATGGGATATGGTTTTAATGCTTCATCACACTACCCATCATTTGCTTTTCAATCTAGATCAGAATGATCTTTCCGACTTCCCTGCAATCACCTACCTGCACAGCTAATATTTTCTGAGCGTTCTCCTGAGAGGCTGCCTGGATCCTCGCCAGCCCAGCCTGGATGGAGAGGCCACGCCGCCTCCACCGCGCCGCCAGCGCCCGGCGCAGCCTCCTCTGCAACGCCCGCAGCTGGGACGGCGACGGCAACCGCAACGGCAACCGCAACGGCGGCGGGAACGGCGACGGCAACCGGAACGGCGATGGGGAGCGGGGGGGTGGGGGTCGGGGCAAGGGGGGAGAGGCAAGAAGGAGGGAGGGGAAAAAAAAAAAGAAAAAAAAATAAATTCCCAGGTCAGAGCAGGAGAGGAAATTAATGGCAGCATTCAAGAAGAATGATGGAGGGAAATATAGAAAGCAGTCAATAGCCCATTCTGCGCTGTACGGACCTGACAGGAATTTCACAGTCTCTTGGTTTTTCAGCCCACTCATGTGCATTCATCAGAAACCAGTCACATCTGGCTGCCAGGATGGGGGGTTAATTTTCTCTAAATGCCTCAGCAGTTTTGTTCTAGCTGAGGCAAACTCTGTGACTGCAAAGCTGATGAGTAAAATATTTCTACTTCACCCAGTTTAACTCAAAACCGATAGCCTCGGGACATATTGAACCTTTCTTAAAAAAATAATCTTTTGAAGCTTTTTGAATGGCACATCAGGTCAGGCCAAAGTTTAAAATGCAAGTTTAAGACTTTGATGGACACAAGGGCTTTTTTTTTCCCCTGCGTAAAGCTTATCATAGCTTGGCAATGTGTGCTTTAGTGCATGACAAAACTAAAGAGAATTAACTTAGCCATCAACTGCTCAGGGAGAACAATAACAGGAAAGAAATTTCCAGATAGAAGTTCCTATTAATCTACCTAGCTATAACCATGTGACATGAAAGCATCTAACAGCACTAAATTGCACCGAATGTGGCGGCTGAGTGTGACACTAGTTAAAAAAAAGGATTTTATATAGATGTATAGAAAAGATAACATCCTGGGAACCACGTTTGGTGAAAAGGTTCCTAACCAAAATGATTTAAAGCAGGAGTGCTTACCGGAGAGGCTTTTGCTATTTGCTAACAGTAATTATTGTTACAATCTACAGTTAAGACTGGTTTCAGTTTTTTCTTAATCTGCAAGTATTTGGAACTCATAAACACGGTGTGGCAGGTCTCAGTCTAGAAGAAAAATGTTTTAATGAGATCTGAAAAATCTACCAACACAGAATGTTTTTGAAAATGACTGTGGGTTTTGGTAAATTCTGCAAACATTGCTGCATACTCCAGACAGATGCAATTTAGAAAATGGAAATTTAAACCACTTAAATTATTGCTTAGTGGAAATACACGGGTTTGTGTTTCATCAAGTTAATTATTTCAATAAATTGCATAGCTATTGTTAGCATGAGGCCTTCAAGAGTATGCCTGTCAACCAGATTAACACAATGGATTGTACCATTCCTTTGGAAATACTACATTTCATTAAGGTCAATGCCACAGGTCAATAATTGTATCAGTTATAAAAAAGCTTTCACATGATAAGATATGACTGCTCTTTAGGAGCAAGCGCAGTGTACCAGGTGAAAAATGCACTTTTTCAAAAGAATGTAGATTATAGTAATATCAAGTGAGCTATTACAGCCTAGAGAGTAATTAATGCACATTTTCAAAATTAATGGTCTGATTTTCAGAGATACTCAGTTTCCACAAGTCCCATTAGATTCTATGGAAGCTGTGAGTACTCTGCATCTTTGTAAATGATGCTGTAAAATATTAAAATAGATCTTTGTACATAATTTTTTTTAGTCTTGCCAGTGTATATTAAAAATAACATGAGGCAACATACATGAACTCAATCGGAAAATATAAAAATATAAATCTGAATCAGAGCCAAACACTGAAATCAAATATGAATATGTTTTCCAATTGGAAGAACCTTTTCTAAGTACCATTGCTCCTTTCCTGGTATTTTAAGAATTTTTTTTTTTTTTAAATCTATCTCTTTCTGCAGGTCTGCTGTTAATTCAACTATTTTCAGATCTCTTTTTGTATGATACCATTCCGGAGTCTGAAAAAGAATGCAGGTGAGAGAGGAACAAACCAAACAACTTTATGACATTTTCATGAAACATTCTGCTTCCGCCCTAGAAAAATGAAAGAAGTAGAGAACTATTGGATTATCAAAATTCACATTTTTGTAAAAAGGTAAAATTGCAAGATATGTTGTCATGAGGGAAGCTTATGGTTGGGAGAACACATGAAAGGATTTGTAAGTGAATGGTGAAAGGGATCAGCGGCTATCCAGTTCAACAGCTATCCAATTTTTTGTCTTGAGAGAATCAAGACATTCAAAAATTTTGAGTTTCGTCTATTTTAAAATTACTATAATATTTATTGAGAAACTTACAGTTTATAATGGCTGGTGTCCAATACGACCTTCACTAATGTTTCTCATTTCAAAGAACTAATAAACACTTGCAAGTTATGAGTCCTTGATGGCTGTTGTTACTATTGCAAGTATTTCTGCATCTAATGCATCTCATATTTTGAATACATTTTATTGTGCCCACCATAATAGAGCCTAAACTCAATATTTGTTAATTTTACAATATTAATTGCAACATAAATAACATTTATGCACACAATCAGAAATACATGTCTGTGAGAAATTAAGAGCTTGATAAAATAATGTTACCTGCAAGCTTAGAATAAACGGATGGACCCACTAACCTAGGAGTGGCCATGCAATCTCCTGAGTTGACTGCAGACCTTTAGCTGAGGGAACAATTTAAAACAGAAAAATCCTGAGTAACCTAGCTAAAGAGTACTTCTAGCCCAAAAGCAGCCTTTAGATTTCATAGGTTTTGCCATGTTCTGTCTATCCCTACAGGCACCAATACTTTTCTCTTAGATCCTCTTCTCGGTCATATGATAGACATATAGTTATTTGCTTTTCCTTGTCTTTTAAATTTTGATCACACATGGAGACTTATGTATGAGTTGCATACATGACATTATTGCTAACTCCTTCATTTTTCATTGCTTTTTTTTCACGCTTTGAGAAACATGCTGTATTCTCAGCACATCAAGTCAAATGCTGACAGAGCAGGTAACAGCATCTCCAGTGGTCAAGGTGTAGGAGTATGTACAGTAGTCAAATATTGGATGAGATTCACTTTGTTTCTGACATTTACTTTGCTGTAGGAGCAGGACGAAAGGAAAAAGGAAACAAAAAGACAAGCTAGCTCCAGATTTTGGGGATGCAAGAGGAAAGGAAGCACCAGGATTCTTGTTTCTGTCATTCTTGCACCTGCAATGGTTGCAGCAGATACAGGTCTGCTGTTAGTCCCCACGAAACAACCTTCCGTTAAAGGGACTGTAGGGGTTTCTGCAAGCGTCAAAACAAAGTTAATCATGCAAGGAGGAGCAATCACTTTCAAAGAGGTGGGTTTGGAGGTTTTTTGGGTGGTTTTTTTCTTTTTTTTCTGGGAGGGGACAATTTTTGAGGCAAGTGGCTTCTCCCAGTCCTCATCCAACAAACGAGGAGATGATGAGCCGATGGAGAGGCACCTTTGTGAGCTCCTGGGGAGAATGAAGGACTCTGTCGAGAAGTTGCCCTGGCCATGCTGCTACTTTGGGGCTTCACTGTTACTCTCCTTTCCTTGTGCTGTGGCTCCCCTCTGCTGTGAAGCATATGGGTCTATATTTGTTTAATTCCTTATTTATATAAGGTACTAATATCATCAATAATATCAGTGTAAATTTGGGAAAAGGAAGCGTGAACTAGCTGCCATTGCTATCTTACTAGAGAGGAAGCTTATGATTCGGGGTACCTTACTCTGTTCTCACCTTTAAGTTTTTTCTTATGATAAATCAAGTTACTTCATTAAATACATGCCTGATTTGCAGTAATATGATTGAAATTAAGCTAATATTTTAATCTGTAATTTCTTTTGAGGGATCAAACTGGGATAAAAATCATATAATACTATTTGAAGCTGAGGTCTATACAAGGCTAATTCATTATTCCAGTGGTATTGTTTCTAGGCCCTCATTAACTAATGCTATCACAATATTTGGGTTCTCTATACAGTAAAAAAAAAAAAAAAAGGTAAATTGAAAGAAAATCCCACACAGAGAGAAGGAACTGTATCTTATTTAGACCAGAACACTTTTAACTTTTGTTGCCTGGCAGTTCACAGGAACCCAAAATTTTCACCTTCTTGTCTTTCATGACACGGTCTAGCTGCATAGGGCTAGACATATTTGACAACGGACCCCAAACTAGGAGTACTTACTTAATTAAACATCAAATGGCATGTGGCCCCATTAAGAATGCAAAGTGAGTAGCATGTGGAACTCAGCCATGATGCTTTAACTCAGTCAATAACATACTACTTGGACTGCTTTAATTACCAGTTCTGGCCAGTGACTAGATGCTAGCATTATATTGGGTTATGATTACAAACCTAATTCTCCTCTCTGCTGTTGCTAATTAGTGAGATTCAACTGCTCTGAATATAACTGTTCCTGGTTTACACCTGAGAATGCAAAGAGAGAATCAGACCCTCTATGAATAAAATTTCATTTTATCTTCCAAAATTATAATTATTCATAAGAAAAATGTATTTTGCATTTAGAATGCATACTTGCTTCTAAGGTGTCTGATCCAGTAAAACTGCAAGGTTCTGGATCACATAAAAGGTAGTAGATATTATTATAGGCAGAACTAGTACGCTGCCTGTTTCAAAAGAAGATTCTTTAAATTTTGCCAAACTTTAAACATTTGATCTAAAAATGTGCATGGCAGGTGTTTGCCTCAGGCTGAATTTGTTTGGATAGCCCAACCAGTTTGCTTTTTTGTGAGGTATTCTGGGCAAAATACATTATTCTGCTCCCGTTATGAAATGACACTGATGTTTCCTTTACTAGATGTGCAAAGGGGACTCACATTTCAAAGGGGACAGCATTTTTGTATGTGATATGACTTCTTCATAAAAATCATCTGATGAAAACTCTAAGTCTTTGGAAAACTATTTACTGCAGATAGTCACCAGTAAATTTCCCCTTTTTTATTAACCAAAATTTTTAAGAACGTTGCCCTCTGTAAGCACTCTTGAGCCTCTCACTGATCCTACATTTGACCAGACTGTTCATGTATCAGCCTTGCTGAGCAAGTAAGAATGCTTATCTCTGTATAACTCTACCCTGTACATAAACCATCTTCACAAAGCAATTTGTCATACTGTAGATCAGGAATACAGCACTGAAACTTGATTTTTCTCTGTAATGTCTGTTATTTTGGTCCAGGATGAGATTCATCACTGACAACAATGTGCCTATCTGTGTAGTAGTATAAATATCCATCTATTGGTGCTCAGCAAACCCGGAGAAAAAAGGTCTTTGTGAAAATTGGAAGGTATATTTGGATCAAACCATGAAGTCTGTGTTAAGGATGCCAATTTGGGACTAAGAAATCCAACTGTTAATCAAAACTAGTGCAATCCTAACCATCATGGTCTAATCCAGGCTTTACATAGCTATGCTAGTATACAGTAACATCAAACAAGGAGAACCAAACCTATAAAATGGAATATTAATTGCCAGTGCAACACTATTTTACCAGAAAAAACCCCTGATTTTATGAGTTTTCCTTCAAGTACCACCTGAAATTTCCTTTTCCTTTCCTGAAGCTTCCTTCAGAAACAGCCTGAAAAGTAGGAAGCAAACTCAGACACACAGCTCAAGGAATGGAAATTTATGATTATAGAGACTGAGAGACATAGCTACTCTGAATAAAGGTTGATTCCAGACTGAAAAGAATCTAAGGAAATACAAATTGAGACATTTAAAAGAACTAAGCAGCTGAAGATGTTGTTGCAGATACAGTAGGTAGTTACAGCTCCTTACCAAATGACTAAACCCATTTGTGAATATTAAAAAGAAGAAGAGATGGACTAAGCAGCAGCAAGAATGGAAAAATATATGTAGCGGAGGCAGATGAGAGAAACAGATGGGCAGAGCATTTCCAAGAAGTCTCACAAGACTCAGCCCACCATCAATACCATATTTTGATGAAGTATTATGAACCTAAACCATTTCAATTAACAATATCCAATTGAGATGTCAGCAATATCCACACAGCAATCCAGAAGCTAAAAAATGTCAAGGCAGACAGCAATGATCATATCACAGAGAAATGGAGCACTAGATTCCACCATTTAAACGAAACTCATAGAATCATCCAGAAAAAAAAAAAAGATCTCTCCCCTCCCTCCTGCAGGAGAAGTAATTTGCAATGTAATATCATACAAGACGAAGTTGAGCAGAAATCTTCGTTTCTGGATTTCTGAATAGACTGAACTCAGCTCAGGTGAACATAAATAAGCTAGAGATAGTCATAATAAGGACCATCATAAAATAATACATCATCAATTCTCAAAAACACTTGGAAAGCTTACGTACACCTGCAGTCATATACTGAACATGATTCAGGTTCACGTCGTGAAGAAGGCAGAGAATGACGGAAGACAAAGTCCACCGTGAGATCAAGGGTCCTGAATGTAACCCTGCAGAAATGTATTGTATCCATATCTCTGCCACACTGCACCGTTGGCACATTAAGCAAATCATTTAAACTCAGCTTGTCAGTGATAACTGGGAATTTTGTGCTCTCCTTTTGGGGGGGGCATCTGGTATAAGTCTTTAATTTCTAGAGCTGATTAGCAATGACAGATTCAACTGAAGACAGTGGGGAGCTGTGAAATCATAGTGTGCCTTGAAGAAGGATATATTTCTGACATTTCTATACCCAGGGCTAGGTTCACAAAAGGCTTTAGGCGTCTGATTGCTCCCTTAGGCAGCTAAAACCATAGTTATTCTATGGTGTTGACAGTACAGGAAGCTAAGATTATTTCAGTGAATTCTTTAATGAAACATGACTCTGGTTTACATTCAGGGAGTATAACTCCTTCAACACCACTGTTGACTGACACTGATATAACTGGTACCTGACCTTCTGGTACCTGACCTTCTGGATTCAACATAATATTTCTCTGTAATTCTGCAGTAGACCCTCTTGAGACTTCAGTTTATTACAAAATGAAGCAAACCAAAATGAAACTAACAGAAGTAGTATTAACTACTAGTCACTGCTATCAGTAGTAACCTATTATGATTTTCAGACCTGAGCAAATTGCCATTACATGTTGAACAAAGACTAATATGTCACTTCTAAATCTACACTTTCTCTATTTTCAAATGATGCTAATCTTATATCAGAGGACCCAATGTGTGTGTCATATTAATTCAACAGTGCGCTGTGAATGCTAAATTCTATGTAAATGACATAAGCCTTATCAGTTCCATTCATTGTTACAACTCAACACCAATTACAACAACTGTACAGATTTTGGCTCTGTAAGAATGGCAGATTTATTAGCAAAATCCAGTTAATATTTATCTTTTTATACTATTCAACTACCAAGTTGCACCTGTATAATATACAAAGCTCCTAGGTAATGAGATATTTCTTTACTGTCAAATCTGCTCCACAGACTGCTGGTAAAGATTACATAGCTCATTTAAATAAAGCTCTTTTGTCAACAGACTGGATATACTTTAAAAATGAGTAAAAGCCTCATGAAAAAACCCAATCTCAGCTGATGTGCAAGTATACATGAAAAGATGCACTTGGTTTTTGACCTTATTCCAGTTGTGAATGCTTTAGTAAGCAGATTAGCAACGTTAAATTTAAAAAAAGGAAAACTGTGTTTCAAGATCCACCGAAAAACAAGCTAAGAAAAGCCTGAAAAATCAGAGTACTATCTCCGACTAAAAATATTGGTGAATGGAGACAAAACCATTGGTTAACAGAGGAAGAAAAAATCTAAAGAACAGTATTATGATTTTTAACTGCTGTCAGGAAAAAAATAAGGAAAAGAGACAATAGAGTAAGAACAGGGTATCTTTCTGCTTACTGTGTCTACTCACTGTAGGAGCTTTTAATACCAATCTTATAATGAAATGTGTGCTTTCTACATTAGGTGTCTGAAAATGTAGCCTAGAGTTTGATAATGAGTAGATATAGAATACATGTGATGTTATTCTTTCCTCAAAGGGTTTTATACTTGCCAATTTCTACTGCTATACAAGGGAAATATATCTGTACTTATCCAGATGGCTCTCGCTATATCACTTAGTAACACTGATAATCAAATACTGCTATTTCATCTCCAGGAGCCTGAAGCAACGAATGGAAACATCTTGGAAAGGTGCAGATAATTCCACTTACTCCCAACCAAAGATTTATATTTTTAATTTTTTTTAATTATAATTTTTTTTTTTGTCTCCAAAGCTCTCATCTGCAGAAGCCTACAACTTTTCCCAACTTTTATTTGGTATTTGCACGCAACCATTAGAGGAACATGTCAGAGAGCACAAGCTGCGGTGTCAAAACCCTGCAAGTAAACAAAATTGCTCCAAAGAAATTCCTGACCTTGCCATTAATGTCTTCTGTTAAAGCAGCCATAATCTCTAATCATTCCTTTTACAGACTTACTGCTTAATCTGAAAGCAAGAAATTGCACAATAAAATGCCATATCTCATCCTCTGTCCCCTCCTAAAGGATTTCTGGAGTATAATTGTTAACACATTTTTCAAAAAGTAAACTAACACTCTTTTGACATTTAGTGTTGTGGAGAATTTTTTTCATGAGCTTGTAATCTTAAAAATAAAACTAATAAACCAACATTAATATGAATATGTTGCACTACTTCCCCAAACAATTTAATAGTGAAGTCTAAGATAAGCTCCATCTTTGTGAAGGGTGAATTCATGCCTTCTTTGCTACCTTTAAAACACACTAAGACTAATTACCAAAAAGTACTTCATTTGTAGACCTAGCAGAATACAGAGACAGCACCCTGCCTGTCTCGACTAAGAAACAGCAAATATGATGATAAACATTTATATTAAGCAGTTGCTTCTGACACACATATATAAAGTATCTCCTGATTATTGCAAAAAGTAAAACGAAGTTCAAAGGAAGAAAAACATTTTTTTTCTAGATGATATATACATTTATCAGTTATTCCCTATAGCTTCACGAGAACTCAATGATCATAAATCAAGCCCATCTTGCTCTCTGGCCAGAAACCAGCCTGTTGTGACCAGACAGCACTGTCATTTCCTTTCTGGTTTGAGGCACTTGGCTACGATCTCACCAGAGCTGTTAGTCACCAGCCTATTTCTAGGCTTTGTGCAGTGTGACCATGTGCTGCAATAGCCCAGGTCATACTATGGGCACCTCCACAGTCACACATGCTCCTAGATACTTTGCTGAATCCCCATCGGCCACCCCCTTAGCCATGACAGAAACTCGACATTCAGTTAACCATTTGAGGAATGGCATGGCCTTCAGGTGAGCAAAGCTAGGCTTTGCACAGGAATTTCCCACATAGGTTTGCACAATACACTGCCCGGACAGGGAAAGCAGCCCAGAGGCTGGATATTCTGCAGGGCCAACTTGAGCACGGAGAGGTAAGTGTGCTTCCTGGAAGGCAATGATTCAATCAGAAGAACAGCTGGCCAATTAAGATGTGCATAACTTCTTGCCAGATGTTACCTCTGTGCTGATGGCTGACTGCATCTTAGAGATGCACATTGTTTCTCGACCCCTGGGGCTACTTTCATATCGTTAAATAAACAGAGCTAGGAACCATTCTCTGCTGTAAGGCTAAGTGGCACAGGCTGGCTTTGTCCACACTATGTAGTCCACTACTACTTCTCAGTCCTGTGTGATAGCCTCACTGCCCTAAGACACAATTAGTATTTTAGGGGGAGGAGGGGTTAACGGATGAATGACTGAATTAATGTGAAGGCTGTGTTTCAGCCTATGAAGACAAAACAGAGAGTAGGCGTTGCATACCCTTGGGTATGGCAAAGCCTCTTGGGATAGTGGTGGAATACTGTATTGTGCTGAGGGAACTAAAGCTGGTGCTGTTCCATCCACATTCCCTGCTTGAAGCAGTCCCTGGTGCATGTTATTCCTTGACTTGTGTTACATCTTCTCTTGGAAAGTGCCAGCCAGCACAAGCCAAAACAGGACATGGTACCGTAAATATACAGTATGGAGGACTACGGAGCAGGTCAAGCTAGGTCCCTAACCCTTTTTTTTTTTTTTTTTTTTTTTGTGGACTAGATGTCACCTTCATGGCTAACAGTATCCTGAGCTTCCTGTTGAAAGTGTCTTGGAAAGAGCCAGATGCACACATGCTCTTCATAAACAATGAGTATTGAATTAAAGAATTACAAGAATTCACGGGCAGGACTGGTTTAGAAAGGGAACATGAAGGTTGGAGGCAGTCCAGCTTCAACAAATAGGGGGAGATAGGCAAAATACATGTGGCTAGAGGGTATTACAGTAGGTCAGGTTAGGAGCTATACCATGAAGGGGAAAAGAGATATCTTGAGACTAATAAATTGAAGTCTTTAAGTCACCAACTAACTTGAATTTGACATCCTTAGTCTAGCCAAACATCGGTTTCTTCTTATCTAGCACCAGAGATATTAAATTTCAGAAATCTTATGAAATTTCTGCAACTTAGTCACCCCCTTCCTGACTTTGACTCTAGCTCCGATTTACATCTTTAGTCCAGACAGCTGTTTTCCTTCTTGCTTGACCCAGAGGTCAACATAAGGTGCCAGAATGCCCTTTCTTGCTTACTAAACATAAGCATCTTTTGAGGTTTACAAAGAGTCAGATTCCCATACCCACCACATCTACACATCAGCTTCTCAGTACAGTCACTTATCCTGTATGACTCTTGGTAGCATTCTCACTGAGACCTCTAAAGAGTTACTTAGTTCTCTGATCTGGGAACATAGCACTCAAACAGGAAGTCTTTGTTAGGATTTGACTGTATTTTCCCACCACTGTCTTCAGTCAGGATGGATATTGTATTGCAAAAATGAATATTACAGGGAAGGCAGAAATTAAAATTATGTTCACAGAATGGTGTTTACAATTAGTTAGATACTTAGCTTCAGTCTGTCATAAGATGTATTTTATTAACTAGCCATTAAGATAATTGGAATAAACTATTCCAGGTCTTGCCAGAACCCTTTGTATTCAGAAGGTCTTACGGATTCAGCCACATTTCTGTAGGAAGCACAATAGGAGCAGAAGGAGAAGACTAAATGAAGTCACACAGTCAGTAATTAAATCACTCAGTAAGTACTGTAAGTCATTCATACAAATGACTCAAATTATAAGAAATACCACAGGTGTTATGTAGACTCAGATAGTGTGATTTAGGACCTAATGTAAAGGAGAAGTTTTTATGATATTCCAAAAGCACTGATTCATTGTACTTCCTTCTTCCAGTTATCAGAAGAAGAAAGATGAAGAAAGATGAAGAAGAAAATTAAGAACAAGAAGAACAAGAAATTAGAAAGCACGTGTAAGTCAGGAATGAGAATTCTCCACCTTGACAGTGCAGCTCTATTTCAATCTGAAATATTCCCACCTCAGTATTTCATAAAGAAACAAAAATATGGAAAGAATACTGTTGGAAAAACTCCCAAATACATTATTTGTAGTAACTCTTTAAAGTGTATAAATGAACAAACAAAAGGTTTCTTAACTTCTGTTGTTCTATCCGCTCTTCCATACTCCACAGTATCTTCCCTCCTTCAAATGTAGAGAGCCGAGTCAGCAAGCAGACAGTCTGCTATTGTGTTTACAGTATGAATTTCAAAGTGTAGTCTGTCTCTCTTCTCGTATGTGCATGGACTTTGAATAGGACAGAATATTCTAAGTATATAAATTGTGTATGCAAACAAACTGAAATTGTTTTTCTTCAACAAAATTCCCACAGGATAGATTCAAATGGATGTGGGCCACAAAGAATTTTGAGAGGTATGACGCACTAAATGGCTAATAACAATGTATTATGCTGCTAATAAGCACTGAGTCAACTACAACGGTGTAGGTCTGAACAGCGCTGTTTTTATAGCCAAGGAGAGGCTAATTTATACACTCCCAGATTTCATTATTTTGTCTTTATTTAATAATTTAATTGCTCAAAATGTTCTTTAACAATTCTTCGTGCTTTTACTTCTAAACTTTTACTTAAGCTAAATTCTGTTGTTTCCATGTGTGCATCATATTTCCCTCACTTTTCCTCCTCAACAGCATCCAGAGATTGGCAGTCATCAGTTTGATTGTAATGCTATTGTAGGTTATTTATCACATGTCATAATGATAAAGTAACACTTTATGTAGTAATAAGATAAGGTCTCTGGTATAGTCCCTGATAAAAACTTCAATCACACGATCATATTCTGCTTGTCACTTAAAAAATGTAATGCAAAAGCTAAATAACTTTTCATTTCCTGATACATTAGGAAGTTTCCAGCCACTTCATCCATTTCTAAAGGAAAAAAAAAAATATTACTTGTGGGCATTCCTGTTTCCTGGAAGTAGCAATTGTAGGATTCACCTACTCATTTTTCACCTGCAGGCTGTAAGTGCTACTTGGCACTCCCCTGGTCCCCTCATCTGGAGGACCCATAGAAACACAACACATATTCCTCCCTGTTTGCACGCAGCAGTTTCCAGCACAACGAAATTCAGGGCCCTCAGATGGTTTGAGGGGGTGGGTCTTGTCCTGTTGCAGAATGGGGAAATCGCCAGGATGTGCACCCACAAATCAGAACTGGGTGCGCCCTTGTTCCAGAGCATGGACGAAGGCTGAAACAACCACAGCTGTATCTTGTATTTCACACTCTGCTTTCAGGAAAAGGGGAAGAGCCAAATAGCAAAGTGAATAAAGACAGTCGAAGATGATGGCCATATTTTCAATTTATGAGAAAAGTATAAACCCCAAAGCAACAATACTAGTGAAATTAACAGCTTTTAAAGTCAAATTTTGTCAGCAACTGCAATGGCCCCTAGGATTTGTCATTTTTACGTTGCAGCAAGGAAACTGGAAGTCCTAGGAGGCCAGGCTCTAGCCCAGATAGATCCATGCCTCATCCCTTAGCACCACAACAGGGAGCCTATTAACACTGACAAGGCTGACTGCCCTGAAATTGCAAACTTTTAAAACACTGACATTCTTGGCCCCAACGGCACAAGGCCTCAGGATCTGTGCCCCAGATTTCGGGGAACACCTCGGGATCTCCAGGTGCCAAGTGTCTGGCCCTGCTGTAAGCCACCAGAGTCCCTGCCGCAGAGCTGGGACCACAGTCGCTGTTACGGGGGGCCACACTGGCGCAGTCAGGCTACCTAGACCTCAGGGAGTGCGCCTGGAGGAACCGCGCTGGAGTCACAGACCCTCGCCTAACAAGGGGAATTCATCGTCTCTTTCCAACTCCGAGCAGGGTTGCACTGAAACCTTACTTTCTATCAATGAGAAGTTAATTGAACCCAAGACGTTAAATAGTCACCTAATTTTTTGTTTCATTGATGTTGCTGGTGGATTTTCACTTATTGGTTACTCTCACTTAGTTAGGTGTGTTTCTTAAACAAAATCATCTTAAATATGATTTGATCCAAAAGGGTTTATAAGGTTTTATACCAATTACAGACCTTATTGTACAGGTGTTATATATACAAGGCAAATATGTTAAATAGAAAGCATTAAAATAAAAAGATTCAACAAAAAAAGTTGAACACTGCTTCCAAAGATGTATGTGTTTAATGGACTCTACCTTAAAGTTGGTGTCTATGTTCACTTTTCTTCTTAGCAAGGATGACGACTGTATAGTCATCTTTTCCTAACTCATGAAAAATTCTCAAGAACTGATGAAAATTCAAGCGTGTATGAAAACAAGGAAGTCATTACTAGCATATAAGCTTCAGATTGATTTTCACTATGTTTGTCAAGAACGTTGGGATTTTTAATCCTTCTTTGAAATGCAGTCTGTATAAACCCTTTCAAATAGCAGTTTTCCTAGATAAGAGCTGACGGCAGTAATAAACAGGACAGAAAACACATCTTTGGTTAAACTATTTTAATGAGGAGGTACTTAAACCATTAATGACCTGAGCCAGTGACTTTGGTAACCGTGAGTTAGTTGGCAGGTTCCACCTACCTTGATTTCCAAGATTCTTAACAGTCACAATTGCACAAATAGATTCAGTATTATGTTCCTGACTACCAGATAAATGAAAGATGCAAAAAGGAATCTTGTTAATGCCTTTATAAGCAGACACAATTACCTTAAAAGGATAATAAAAAGGAAAGAGAAATAGTCAGAAGTTAGGAAATGTCAGACTTACAGTTTCTTTTGCAATGTTAATTTAAGACCCTATGTATTATGACACAGTCTTATTTATATACTTCATAGTCTTTTTTCTATCTTTTTCAAAGCAATGGGTGGACTCATATTACGAACAGATCAACATGTGCAGTGGAAGGGAATATTTCTGGGGGATTCTTTTTCTGCAGAGTATAACAATATTCCATGTCAGACAGAGCTAAAAGAAGGTGAAACATTACCCCAAAGATTTTCATAGATGATGTTGAGAGCGAATGACAGCTGAGATTTAGGAATCTTGAATTCCTTCTCAGTCTTTGAAAGCAGAGTGGCCTTAATAGACAGAGTTTCTTCCATTTCTCCACAGACTAACTCAGACTTACTGGAAAACTCTGGTATCACCCTGGACCACTCCCCCTTTTTTTTTTTTTACAAATCACCATTTGCCTGTCCTTAGCTCGTCTCCTTTTCCTGCCACTGCTATTCTCAACCCCACAAATATTCTATCTAATTCTAGAAAGTCTTAATCTCACATTCCTTATATTACCTAAAAGACAGTAAAAACTATGTCTTAAATAGCATGAAACTGTGAATTAATAGTGGACTGAGGGGAGTTTTATCCATACTACAAGCATGTGTCAACGTTGCAAAATAAAGGAGGACTATGGAGCAAACTCTACAAGTAGACATCAGATCATCAACACTGTTAGTTCACCCTCTGGTTTTATTTCAGATTAACCCATCTCTTTTGCAAAGCCTGGATACGATTCACTCCAGGGACTGCTCCCAGAAAGCTTTATATCCCCGGACACCCTACATGTCATTGTGCCACATCTCATGGCATATTATACATACCTTCACTTTAATACTATTTTTTAAAAAACCCTACCCTAGTGGATTCACATGATTTCAAGTAAATGAAGCTGAAATGCAGTAGTACATAGTATTAACTGCCAGGTAAGGCCGCAAGGTCCCTGCTGAGGTCCAGAGGACAGAAATCCAGGGCCAATTGCTGTGTAGTGTGGACAAACAAGTGGTGCTGACAAAGTCAGCCTTGGAGCTGTAGAAACCAAGAATAAACATTATTCGGGCAAGACCCCAAAGGAGCTCTCCTTGCCCTCCTTTTATTTTTTAGCCTTTTTTAATGTATCAGAAGTGCCTGAAAAGCAATGCTGTCAGCCTCTGTTGCAATGATAATGCTGAAAAATGGAAAGTATAAATGTCAGAAGCTGAATTTTCTATTTTTGGTGATCTTTTTCTCCCCACTTCTGTGTGTGTTTTTCTTCTACTTTTCAGGACACAGGTTCAGCTTCTAACAGCAGAAGTAACAATAGTTATAGTTCATCTTAATCAGTTGTCCCTTTCTGCAAAGAGGAAAAGAAAGCAAAAACCTGCACATTCCACGTACCCCTTGCTTTCTTTTGGAAGAAAATTTGGGTGCACAAACAAGAAGGGAAACATTGTGCTTCAGAAGCTTCCCAGTTTGGCAGACTAGGAGAGCAGGACTGCAGGGCACACAGCAGGTACACCTACCTGTCACTGCAGACACAGTTACTGTATCCTAGATAACAAAAATAGTAAGTCTGTTTCAAATTAAAGACTAGGTTCACTAGCACACCGTTTTTCACTCCTCTAATGCAAAATAAGTGCTTATTTGGATGTGTTACACTATTCCAGAATTTGGAAAGGCGGTAAAGAGTATATCAATAAATTTAGCTTTATGAGTTGAATTTATTAAAAAAAAAAAAATCCAACACATAAAACCATACTGAGATTACTTGTCTTTAACATATCTTTAAGTATTTCATTCAAAAGTTGTAAAGGCCCCTTAAGCCTGACCCCTTCTGAGGTCAATCATATGTGCTATATTACTATTTTTTCTATTACCTGAAACATGCATAAAATAAATACACCACGATTCCAAAGCAAGAAGAAAAATACATCTTCAGTGCCAAAACTAACTCAGTATAGATTCAAAGTTCTTATCTTGTATGGAGGCTAGACAACAGAAGATAACATTTGTCTGCAAAGTCAGCTTTTACGCTATACATAGCGAAGAAATGTAGAAATTTTAAATATATGCTGAAAACCCATATAAGTACAAAGCTTTGAACTTGGTCAATAGTCTAGGAAAGCCAGCTTTTGGCAACTACACAATAGCTAAAAGGTTTATAACTAAAAACCCGCCTGTTGTTGTACACAGCAAGATTTATAATACAGAGATTGCTGCAAAACAGCCACTAGGAATGTAGAAAAATTAGTTTATTGTATCATATAATCTGATAAATATTTATTGTATAGCTCAAGAATCTTAACATGACTTAAAGACTCCCCTAATTCAGATTCCCCAACAGACCATGCATGTTTGTTACCAGTGGTTTTTCACTGCAGAACATATCTCTTTAGGTAAAACAATAGAAAACCCCAATACCTTTTCTCCCCAAAACTGAAAGGGGACAGCTTCACAGGCGTTAAAATAGCTAAAATAAGTAAAAAGACGGTGGGATTGTACACTGATTTTAATTTTGGATAAATATAATGTTGTAAATACAATAACTGTTAGTGAACATCTGTTTATAGTACTATTACATCTACTAATCTGATTATAATACTGTATGTAGGAAACGAAACGATTGCATTTGCATGCCTACAGCTCAAGTCTGTTTTATTTCCCGTGGATCATCTATGTATCTAGACAGGTGTGTTGGCTTCAGGCTATTTTTACTGCGAAACATCTGAAATCACAACTGTGAATCGGTTCTGCAGGTGAGAATTTTCCTGACAGAGTATTTACATTTGATTTTGAAAAGTCATCTGCAGCTTAAAGGAAGAGTATATTACTTAATGAACAAGTATGGCCGTTGGTTTTAGAGTTGGTTTCCTTACTGGGACTCATATTTATAACCCTGCCTTTCTGAAAAGACCGAGTTTTCCCGGTAAATATCAGGCTACTATTATCTAGGTGCTTAAATATAAAGGTTTAGGTACCTAGCATGAAGCACTGGTGTTTGAAAGCTTTGCCCACATCTAAATTAAATAGTGGTGTGCCACAAACTGGTAAGAACAGGAACTGCAAGATCTCAAAAGCAAAACTGCACCCACGCTGCCTGTCCATCCTGAGGCTTCGCCTACCCAAAGAGGTTAACTTGAGAACTCCTCTTACACCTATTAAGAAGTTACTGCTTGATGGACAGCGTGAAGTTCCTATGTGCACAATATTTAACTTCAATTCAGTACAACTTTCTCATCTGTCAGATTTTTAACTATTCCTTTTCATAGCTTCAGAAAAAAAAAGAACCCCACAACAAAACACGTTTTTCTAATGGGCTGCTGATCAGAAGTGTTATTCTGATGGTGAAATCCCAAAGGGAAACATGTTTCAGATATGAAGTATTCCCTCCAGAGTCCCTGGCAGTCACAGAAAGAACTTCTTGATGTATAAAGACGGTGTCACCATTGTCAGAGAATACTACAGCAGGAAATGAACCACAAATAAAAGCAATGTCTTTCTTCCTAGGAATCAAAATAGTTGTTTTTTTTCACCTACAATTATTTTTGAGAATAATATCCTCATGAAACCTTGTACACATAATGAGAAAAAAAAAACCCCACTTGTGTCTAGCTGTTTTAAATGTGCGTATACTTTGGCAGTTACTCAAGCTCATAATTTATAGAAGGTAAGCGTGTACACAACATATAGAGAAGGTCTGCATCAAGAAATCAAAATATAATTTTCTAGAAGGTGAAATAATGTACAGTTCACAGCCAACTTCACTTTTCCAACAAATGGAGCCATAAATGCAATTTCCTGTCCTTTGCTCTGAAGAATTAATTTTAAGGTATTCATATTTTTCTTCTAGTACATCTTAAGTCTCAATTAAACCACAAAAAGCTACAATAAAGTAACATTAAGAACCAACTTAAACCCATCATAGCAAGGAAATTCAGACTTAGGCTAAAATTTTTGTCTCACTCTTCATCTTTAAATCATTCTGTTGTGGTTAGGAATTGTACGGCTTGGAGAAGTGTGTGATTTTTCATACTGCACAGTACGTATGTTCCAGAACTTAGGTTAAAGGAAAGTCAGAATTTTTAGCCTTAACTCTGAATTTCTTTATCTTTGAAGGCTTAACTCAAGCATCTATAATTACCTGAACATGAGCTTTTTACATTTAAATCTTTTCACTCCAGAATAGAAAGTGGAATTCCGAAAGCTCCTATTTTACTGTGTACTTCAATAGCACTTTCTAAATTTAGAAGATTGAGCACCGCTTACTACATGAAACTGAATATATGCATTTTTAAATGGCACTTAGACAAGAGTGGCTTAAATGTGGTAAAAAAGGCTTACACATTCCCAATATAAGTTACAAATTTAAACATTCGGGCATGAAAATCCTTTCCCTAAGTTGTTTTCAAGCTTCATCCTTTTTTCCGCAATAACTAAAGCAAAGCCACAGTAGCTGCAGCCATTTGCATCTAAGGAAGAGATGTTTTGCTTTGGTGATATAGTTAATGAGTCTAAAAATATTCAGTATAATAATTCTGTCAAAGCCCCCACAGTCTCCTCAATGAGCAGAAGCCTGCAGGATTCCAATGGGGAGCCAAGTAATGAGCTCTCAGCATTCGCTCCCACACCGTCCAGACGAAATATACTCGGGCCTCGACGGTTCCACATCATTAGCAACATGAAACAAAGACACATGCTTGACTTTAATAAGCGACTAAAGTTGCTGGCTTATTAGGCTGTCACTGCACATAAACTCTATTTCAGTGTGACAAAACAGTTCCCTGCAAACAACAATGAAAAAAAAAATAGGAAAAAAGGAGGGGAGCACTTTTACAAACAGAGGTTGGTATAATTTAACGTAGTAAGTGATTGAACGGAGTTGAATGAAGGCACGCAGGAAGTGATGGGTTTCTGACACCGA
The DNA here is from genome assembly GCF_028858705.1 of Grus americana. Classification (NCBI taxonomy): domain Eukaryota; kingdom Metazoa; phylum Chordata; class Aves; order Gruiformes; family Gruidae; genus Grus; species Grus americana. Next base: position 47,632,820 of record NC_072853.1, on the reverse strand, counting down.
CTCTCACGGGCATGCTGCAGACTGCAGTTTCACTGCTGGAGACGACGGTTACGGTGGGCTGCAGTGATCGGACTATGGGCATATGTGACTGAGTTTTAGTTGATATTCCTGCAAGACAGGAAGTGAAGAAGCTTATTTCCCACTGGGAAAAGATTCAGGCATGATTAACTTGGGCATGACCAAATAGGTCAATGATATGACAATGAGTGTCTAGCACAATAATTAAGTGGGAAAATGTGTGTGATTTGTTTCTTCTTGTTCTTCACATACCAATAATGCATTAGCAAGGATTCATTTAATCTCTTTCATTATATAAAAATTGATAGCAACACTGTACGATAGCCAACATTTGAATATTATCCTTTAAATTATATTTATAACTGCAGCAAAATAGTTGCATCGATGAACACTCTTCAGTGTTTAAACTTCGACGTTTGAATTTTAGAGCTACTGAGAAGCTTTTTAAATGTTCATTTCTGCTAAAAGTATACATACACAGACAGAAAAAAATATTATAATACTTACATTTTAAAAAGGGTGGCTTTTGATCTTAAAAACTTAGCATTAGAGATGCGCAGGAAAGAATCCTCCTGTGCCACAAGCTTATTCCCAATTTCAAACATTCTCCTGTTTCATACGAGGGTGACATATGTGAAGAACTAGTGAGTGAGGTTAACCCTTGTGCCAGAAGGGTTCACTTGTGCCAGAAGTCAACCCTCAGGTGGCTATGGCACTCATCTGAAGGTTGAAGATCAAAGCTCAGGTTCTCTGTTCTGCATTAATTCAGAGCAGGCACGAATATTTTCATGCACTACAAAGTCACCGGTATAGCTTCAACAGAAGAGAATGATAAAAATCTCACCATACACATTCAATAGTGTGGCCTTAGAAAATCCATGGTAGATTATTTGAGACAGATGCTGAAGTCCCTGGTCTAAACTGGGTTTAAGCAACCCAAGATGAGTAGAAATACTGTCCTAGGCTCTAAGAGCATGCTCCTGTTAAAGCTTCTAAATAAAGTCCTATGAAGAATTCAGTTCGGAAAACCTGCCATTTTTTCAAGGAAAAAGATTTCTTAACCAGCTACACTCAGCTTGTTTAAATATTTGTTTCATTCAGAGTACTTTGCAGAAACGTAACTTGCTTTCTGAGCTCATTCTCAGACTCTTTTGGTAATGGTAACACACTTTCAGGAGGCAGACATCTTAAACAATATTATTGACATGTGTATACATAGAATAGTGGGTATGTTTAGGAGAATAATATATTGATTAAAAGGTAACAAAGATCTATATTTGGGGGAAGTTCTGCAACAGCGTGATTTGGTTTTGGGGGTTTTTTTGTTCAGAAAATGTTGAGGAAGTGGGGGGTTTGTAGGCATTAGAATAACTCCTTTATACTTCCAGCGGAGTGACACCATTTAAAAAGATCTCTGAAGTAGAAGACAGAACCTCACTGTTGGTTCAACAGGTTGATCCAACAGAATTTCTGGGGCAGGGATGGAGGGACAGGGCGGGGAAGGTTATCTTTTGACTATGTGAATTTTAAAACAAAAGCAGTGGTTAATCATTGCTTTTATAAATGAGGAACTGCAAAGATGCAAAGCCCGGAAAAAGAACAGGTGCAATGAGTTGCTCTCTTATCAGTACTGATCAAAAGAGATAATACAGAAATAACAATGACAGGGTACATTATAGCAAAAGGTATAATCGCTTGCTAATTTTGGACGTAATGTTAGGATGCTTCAACAGCCCGTAGTATGAGCAGAAAGCAACCTTCACCGTGAAGCTCAGGCAGAAAGTCTGGAACATAGCCAGGCCCAACTGTGTACTTACCAATATGCGCAGCACCGCAAGAGTTCACATGACAATGGGAACATAATCCTGAAATGCTGCGGTGTGTGTAGCAAGGAGGACATACATCAAGCTCTCCATCATGATATACTACAATTACAACTGGCTACCTTTCCCCAAAAGGCTGGGAAAGACATTCAATTCACCTAGGGCTTTCTGAGACATGGAAGAAGGAGGACTGAAGTGTATATGTGAAGCCTGAAAAGTTCTCGGTTCTGCTAGTAGCTAGCACTTGCTAACCACTTCACAAGGAACATACGATTTTGTAGTCAGACACAATGAACACAGCAGATGAGAGATACAACAGATAAAAGTAAAGCTAATACATTTTGGAGACATTTCAAAACTTTGAAGGGAACATTATCTGTAGAAGAAAATGTCATTATGGAATCTTGCATCTATGTAGTTATTCAGCTCTTATCTAGATCCAGCTAGTATATACTGAACACCAAGATACTGTTGGAGTTACTTTCACAAGTTCAATAAAGCACAAAGCTGACCTAGGCAGGCTAGGTAGGTTCATATGTTTCTCTTAATAATCTCAGACATTTTTTCTAAATGATATAATTCATTTCGTACACTTGAAAAGTTCCTATAATTTATATTAAATGATAAATAAATACATGAAAGAAAAATAAAACCCCAAAAATTTTCCTTCAGCAATAATACACTCACAATCCATAACTAACAGGAAGACAAACAATCCATATTTGGCACAAAATACTGAAACGCTATTTATACCCTGGTTCCCAGTTGATTTAAACCTTCATTAGAAAATATACAACTGTTAGTGCAGAAAAATAGAAATATCTCATGTAATAAGAGTAAATTATATATGAATGAGAGCCAGACACCCTTTGACACACTGCTGATAAAACCCCTGGCTTCAGGCATACTACTGAATTAGAAACACTGTTGGGGTAGCACCCCGTACAGAATAATGTGAGAATAAAATCATACTATAATAAATTTATCTTAGTGACAATTTTATGCACCATTCACTACTGTTAATTTAATAAAATACCCTTGCAGGGCAGCTGCCCCAGATCGCATGTTCCAATACCAGACTTAAAGCAGCAGCTGGACTTCACTGAACTGCTTGTCAGTCAGCATTCAGTGGCCGACAGTACTTTTAATGATCATGGGCAATACTTTAGAAAATTACAGCATTCTAGCTATAATTCTGAACTAGACTGTCTTTTCATTTAATTCTGGAAGGAAATTATGGCTGCAGGAATCTGAGTTTCACATAGAGGTTCAGAGTAGCTAAAGATCTTTCAAGTACCATAGAGATTCTCTAAATGGCTTGTTTGCTATACTTTGATCACCTTGCATCTAAATAGAAGAAAATGGATGAGGAAGGAAAGGGGAACATATTATGTACATTGATTTAGTATCTTTAATTAACTCCCCTTCATGCTCCTATGTGCTCCTATATAGCTGTGTCAGAAGTGAGGCAGACAAAATTTTGCAAGGAGATACAGGCTTATCTCTTTCTTTGTGGTCTCTGTTGTTCTTCACAACACCTCCGTTCTGGGAAGAAAATACATTCACAAAAAATTGACCAAGGAAACCAAAGATAATCCCCCATAAAAGAAAAAAATGCAATTTGAAATATCTGGTGGGTATAGCATCTTCCAAATGGTAGAAAGTAATGTCAACCCTCTTGATGAATGTCAAAACGTTAACATGAAATCAAGCTGGTTATCTGCATTCTACCTGTGTGTGTCTCAGGGCTGCTCTCTGATACAAAGGCTATCATTGCCGCCTGCCTTCCCAGTACATTTGAGTAAACTGTACATACACACTGGCATTGGGGAGTACGCGCACCGTAAGCGCTTCAGACAACTTAAACACCTATGGCTGCCTTAGTTACTTCGACATTTCTGACCGTATACAAAACCTACTATTACTAAACCGGCGGGGAGGCAGGCAGACTATATTTAAAGAGTTAAACAAGCATATATATAGAAATTCAGATTGCTCAGGGAAGCTGTTAAAGTAGACCAAGCTCTGTGAATGAGTAATTGTTTTCAAAAATGCATGTATCGATAGCATCACCATAGTACAATCTGATGCAAAATGATGCTCAGTTAACTATTCATGATAAAACAGCTCCACCTTTAATTCTTTCCTCAAAGTCTAACTAAAATCTAAGAAACTTCCAGAAACATTCCTTCTTGCCCAAATAAAATAAATGTAGTCTCTGATCATTCAACAGCATAATGTTTTGACTTGAGAACAACATCGGCAGATTGATGATTTAATGTAAAAAATCCAAAAGCATATGTAAAACTCAAGTTGTCAGAGGGCTTTGACACATGAAAAGGTTACCATGCATCAGCTGCTCTGTCGTTTAGTCGCTGTGCATTCTTTTACTCTGTAATGAGTGCTCAATGCGAGATAATTTAAGGCAGGCACAGAAATACCATGGTGTAGCTTAAAAGCCAATATAGATCTATCAATAGCATCACAAGATATGGTATTTATGCCTCTAGTTAAATGGTTTGCATATCTGCATAAATTGTCTCCATCTATCCATATTGCAGGTGCATCCACACCTGACTGGGAAATCACGTATCCCTCCCTCATAGCAGGATAATTCACCATACTGCTGGTACATGCTGCTATTTGCAGAACTGTGCACACAGACGGTTACCATTCTGCAGCTGATGGACAATAACTTGTTCGTGTGTCAAAAATCAGGACTACTTTATTCTCGAGGAAACGTGTGTAAGGTAGTCTGCCACTAAAACCGGCAATTTTGTACCGATCCAAGTGAGGCAAAGAGGAAACATTTTCTGAAAACGTTGTTCTGGAGTTGATACAGAAAGCAGTGGCTTAAGTTTCTACGATATTTTGTTATTTATATTGTTCGCCATAAAATCAACAGTCATTTATTATTAAAAGCAGCAAAAATGTGTATTTGGTAGTTATTATAGATAGATGGAAGAACATTTAAAATTTCAGTTTTCCACCAAAGGAGCAGTCTTAGAAGATTTCATTGTATTATAGGATTTTTTTCTACAGGAAACTATTTCCAAAAGCCATTCCTGCTTACTCATTAAATTTTGATAATTACTGAAAGTTTCATTGTCTCTACTGTTTCTTAAATTAATTATGAGTTAGTACAGTGTATGAAAACATTGTCACGAACATACCACATTTAATACGATAACATTCTAAATAGAATGTTGTGATATATTGTCTCTATCAAATTATGTTTTTCATATGATGAAAAAGAAAAATGTCAGAATTTCAAAGTCAATGGCTTTAAAAATTTTCTTTCACAGGAAATTTAGAGATTTTTGCTTTTCAATATAATGTCAAGTATTTTTAAAAATATTGTGACTTTATGCTTGTAACCGACTTTAGCAGATGATAATTTAGACTTTCATGGCATGATAATATATACTTTCCTGGACAAACGGTGCACCAGACAAAACTACCAGCTACAACAAACTCAGCCATAGAGGCTGGTACAAGAAGCTGGAATTTTCGCTCCCAGCCAAGGGCCTTAATAAAAAGACAGACCACCGATGGACCTGGTGTCCAGAATAAAAGCTTAAGGACATTATGACTACTGTGGCAGTTTGAAATCTTGTTTCGCTGGGGTTAGCTAATGAAAAAAAAGTACTGTCGTCCACTGTAAGAGAAGGAAAACACCGATTCCAAACCAAGGAGGGAGATTTCTTTGCCTTGCCAGCCCAGCCGTATATAACTGGAATGATCAGACTGCATCTCCTGAATGACATGGAGCTATCAAGCAGCTCCAATACATCTCTCCTGACAGAACTATGCCTCGTGACCAGGGCCAGGCTGAGCTGGAAATCGCAGAGTAACGCAAATGGCCAACTGTGAGAAGAGGTGAGCCGGCAAGGGCTGCAAAGGTCAATATCGCTCGGTTGTTTTGGACCCCATCAGATCACCTTGACCTGAGCTATCCTGAAGTGAAAAGGTGGGAACATGGGGACCTTCGTGTTCTGTAGCTTGCAGACATACGTTAGCACAAGAGTTGCTATGGCGAGAAAGATTGGATGTCTCTGCACTAGGAGGAGGATCTCCTCTAGGAGAGAAAAGATTAAAAATATACTGTCTGCCATTTCTTTTATAAAAGCATTCTAAATAGAAATCCACAAAGACTTATTGCAATATCATCATCTAGATCAAGAATTAAGGAGTTAAGCTGGTAGAGTGAAGACAGAAGAAAGTGAGATGACTACTGACAATACTTATTTGTATCAGCTGAAAAATAAACACAATGAATCCTGTTCTGGCTCCTCTTTTCTTCATTCTATTGCCATGGCAGCTCCCCACTTTAGGCAAGGTGTTCGTAATAGGTAAACAAAAGTAGTGCAATTACTTCCTAATTATTCTTTCTAGGAAAACCTAGTTACACAAGCAACTTGGAAAGATGTTAAGATTTTCTGTCTAAAATTAAAATTGTCCTGATTTTATGTAAAGCTCTCCCCTCAAATAAATGTTTCTAGTGATGTGAAGATTCAGAAAATGCTTCAACAGCAATAACTGGGATGGACGCTGTGTTGTAATAATTTGGATACACTTGACTAATGCAGTTATTCGCAATGAGGTTGGCACAGTGCCCAAAGCATTGAGCAAACAAATACAGCAAGACATTCAGTTTAGTGTCTTCCAATACTGCTTTGAGATCTTTCTTTGGTCCAGGGGTATTATGGATGCTATAGCGTACTCCATCATCAAAAATTGCTAAAATATATTTATATTTCTTTGTTAAATTCACCAGTGTGTTTTATGTAAAAAATGCTGGTGAGGCACAAGCATTTTTAATCAAATTAGTATGCAACATAAGGCAGCTGTGTATTCAAATGGGTTTTTAAGCAATTTGGTTGTTTTCTTTATAATAACAGGAAAGAACATTTTGATTTTGAAGGTGACAGAGGCAATATTACCAGAATTAAACAATCTGAATTAGCTTTTTCATGAAATGTAATATGTTTTATGCTTTTAGATGGGATGCTCCACTGCTTTCAGATGAGCCTTTCACTGTCACAGTCAATGGCCAGGAACAGAATAAGCTCTGGAGGTAGGATTATCCTCAAATTTAATTTTTTTTAGAAGAAGCTAATGGCAAATGTTTCTAGCAAACTTTAGGTGCATCTATGTTATAACTAGAGAACCAAGACAGGATATTAAAAGAAAAGATAAGTACAAAATTAGTAAACAAAGTTTGACATTTTGCTTAGCTTGAATTTGATGTCTGAAATTAATATAATCTCTAGAAAGCTTCTGTGTATATATATAAAATATTATATAGTATATACTTTTGTTTTCAGATACATATAGGAAAAAAATAATAGAAATCATTTACATATATAATATGATGGCAAAGAAGCATATCTTCCAAACATTACATTAGCTTGTGTAACATCATAGAGATTTCTGCAAGGAGTGGATGTGAACTTGGTTTTGTTATATCTCAGGATGAGGGAGTTTTCCTCTGTTCTATAAAACTGCAGTTTGAATCATATCCACAAAGGACACTAGTTCACTAATACTGTAAATAATAATTCCCTGGAAAAGAACATAGCAAGTCAATATTTTATATCAGTCATTGACTTTGGGGTCAAGTGTACTGAGTATACAGATAAAAAGTACTTGTTTTCTGAACGGTGGTTCAGCAAATCAGGCTGAATTCTTTCTATCTGACACTTCATCACAACCCTCCCAGGTCCTCTGAGGGTTTTCCAGTTGCACCTGTGCAAATCCACTTCTTTAGAGAAGTCCCCACAGAGGTGTCTGTGTATGCTGTATGTCATTCTCGTGTACTCAGCTGGCCTAAGGAAAGCAGAGCAGGGAGATGGGGTGTAGCAAAGGAGAATGTAGGATGCCTACAGAGCATATCTGGTGTGCCTAAGACCTTGGTGTAGTGAACTATTAAAGTAGCGTAAGTCTACGCAATTCCCGACATAGGCCTTGCAGTAGAATGAAAACTTGGGGACAGAATTCTCAGTAGGCTGGGATTATTTTCAGCACTGTTTTAAAGCACCTAGCCTGGACTTTGCACTGAAACGGTATGGTGTTCACAGTTGTTTAAGACCAAGAGATTTAAAAAGCTACTCCTTGGTTTAGGAACCTCTTCTAGAATGCCAGGTACCACTCCTCTGCCCTGAGTTTTCACAAGGCTTGTGGCAGCTGCATGCTCTCCGAAGGCTGTATGTGAGACGCAAGTACCCAGGAAGGTGGTTCTCTTGCAGAGTGGACTCTGGGAAGCATTTTGGGCTTTGCCAAGAGTAGTGACAAAGCTCATAGATATCTAAAAACATGTTTTGCAAGTTTTGCAGCTTTAATGAAGTCAACACATTCATGGTCACAGGATAATCTGTGTAAGTCTTATTTTTTACTATGTAATCTTGAGATTTCAATTCACACTTTTTTTAATTCTAGTGAATAACTGCCTTCTATGAGTGCCACAGAATGAGAGAGACAGTAAGAGGTTTGATGCCTGACTGTGTCACTTTATTCCTAAAAGTAACCCAGAAAGGAGTATTGCTGGGATCCCGGTATGCAAAGGAAACACAAGAGTCATAGGGTACCGTGGGGAGTGCTGGGAAAATAGACTGCTTGGGTGAATAACAAAAAGTAATCATTTCAGTGGATCGGAAGGAAGATGCACATCCAAGATGACATTTCAAGAGGGGAACTTTTTCTTGGGGTCTTCGTTGCTGTCTTTGTACAGCCATTTTGAGAATCTTAGAAATGGAGAAACAGACTTTTGGAATCAATTAAAGCAAACCAGTGGGTTCATAGAGAGATCAACACTGGACTTCTCAACAGAAGAACAAGAGCAAACTCTTGTATTACCTTCTAATTCACCAATGCAGAAATCAGATTGCTATTGTTTAAAATGGAGTTTGGGTTTCTTTCTGATGCTTTACTTCAGCCAATTTGCTCTCATCGGCTGAAGGTGCTAGGCAAGCAGCCCTGACATCAGAAAGGTACCATCCTTATCACCATGCTCATAATTACAAAAAGAATTTCTGAAGGCAACCTTTGAAACACAAGAAAAAAGCTTCCTAAGGGAAAGCAACAAGCCATAATTTGATAGCCTTTCTTATAATTCTATAATCTCCAAGAATTAAGATAAAGAATCTGGCAATATAAGATCTGTAATCACCTAGGAATAGAGGTAGAGCATTCTGCAATATGGCAAGACAAAAAGAATTATTCAGAAAACTTCAGGCCATGAGTGTTAGCCCGAATTATTTTCCAAGAATATTACTAGAAATAATGGTATGGGACAACATTACAAGACATTTAGAAATGGGTGATTTAGTTAGGGGCAGACAGCATTTATTCACTAAAGGTAAATTATGTTTGACAAACTAGCTTGAATCTGATTATTTTAATGTTCCGTTGTTGAAGGAATGAATTAGTGTCTGCAGTTTATCTGATTTTCAGAACTATATTTGATGTTTGCCATGAAAGAGACCTAGTTTACAAAGGGGAATTTCAGGCAGTTATTCAAATAGAGTGAAAATTATCTCAGGAAAATGAAAGAGCATGTCAATTAACAATAACACCTCAGGTGGAAAAACGTATACAATCAGCAGTCAATAAGCACCACTTTACTTGACCTATTACACAAATTGCACTGAAATCAATGTCAAGAATGGCTAGATTTAGTGGTAAAACATATTAGAACTAACAAAATTACACTGGTTTACTGGGAAATGGATACTAAAGCTGCATCAACACAGTTTATCTCTGGAAATTAGAACAGTTCTAGTGCTTTTTCATGCTATAATTCCTCATTCCCACCCTCTTTTTTTGCATTCAGCCATTCACTCTTAATCGCCAGAGTGGCGATGGTTTCAGCATCCACCCGATGTCCAGCAGCGCATCCCCCATTTGTCTTGCACAGGGGACATGTAGGCAAGTGAGTTAGCAAAGCCGTCATTTAGGGTGTAGATGTGGCTGTAGGTAAACCTGATGTGCCAGATTAGCATTCTGCCATATCAGCTCTCCGAGCTGGTACCCAGTGCAGGCAGCACGCCAGCACAAGGGAGGAGCCAGACTGCACCTGCAATAATTCAGATTCGCTGAAGTAATCATGGAACTGTGCTCTGAATGGCCCCATGAAAGGTGGCTAATATCTACACTTAGGAGTATCTTCAGTGGGCCACTTGTTGTGGTGGAATTCTGCATCCTCCCTCAGTCCTTTCTGACGTCAACTAGGTGTTGCCACTTCTTCTATCCTTTGCCTCTCCTACCTGTACTATGTCAGAGTGCCTAAGGAGCTGGGGATCACTCACTCCAAAGCCATTGCCACAACAGAGTGCCTCACTGCCATCACGTCTGATTTCAACCAAGAAACTGCAATAGGCTACAAATAACTTAATTGTTTATATGTCAGCATGTTTTTTTAATTGGAAGGTTGACATGGCATGTCAGGTTGATTGAAAGATATATCCTTGCTGAAAAATGTCAAATAGCCACCAAAGGGAGATGCAAGAGTTTCACACCTCATTGAAGCCAAGGGTTGTTTACTAACCAGTTAAGTATACAAGGTAACTCCTGGGTACAGAAAGAAGCTTTATTTTAATAAATCTTCACTTATTCTCCCAGGTCATAAGTTCTGCTAGTTTCAAGGAAAAAGATTAAATCCATCCAGACCTCCTACAAGTTTTGAAAGATGAGAGTGACTCTAGCATGTAGGGTGGTACACTAAGAGGTAGGAACATTCACAAAATCTAAAACCCTGGCAACTGCCTTATTCAGGGGGAAGCAGAAAGCTAGTTGAAGATGGCAATTGACATGTATTTGCCATGTAACTAGAGTAAATGTAGTTTTCTTTTTATTCTTAGTTAACATTATTTGTATCTGTGTTGTCATTTTCTTATATTCTGAAGAAGGGCTCTTACTTACAGACTCAACCTAATTTTAGACAAGAAAAATTTAAAGGAGCTGGGCAAAAGTACTCTTCACTGAAGGGGGAGTAACACTACAAACCAGACCTCTGGAACACCTTAACAAGTGTTCCAGTATCCCACCACATCCTCACCGTATCCAGAGAGTAAGGAAAAAGTTTCCATCTGTGCTACACAAGCCAGGTAGGAGCAGGAGTACCAGAAGAAGCAGGAGTGGCTTGCAGTGACTGCTGGCAGCCTTGGAAGTCCCCTGACATGCAGTAATGTACAGGGCTTGCACCCTGAAAATGATGGAGGGATTGCACTCCACAGCCCCAGGGTTAAGGGTCCTCAAGAAGTGGGAGACTCAAATTCACATTCTCATTGTCTCATTTAGAGCAGAGATTTGAAAGAGGATGTCATACCTTTCAGTAGCATGCCCAAAGCTGGGAGCTACGTTTTTCTGGGGTTGCTTCCTTCAGTATCACCAATGAAACCACTTCTTTTAGCATAATTTACTCAAAATTTCTTTCAGAGCAAAGTTCTACTGTTAGATGTGCACTTTAATGACTATTTCATCCTTTACGTCTCCTTCAAAACTAATTATTCACAGTGTGTGACAATACAGTAAGAAACCGAGACAGACTTAGCCAAGTATAATTTGTAACCTGGTCATTCAGGCAAGTGTTCTTGGGAAAGGAGGGAATTTTATTTCCAATCATTTTAACAGGACACTTGAACCTGGGAGGATACTGACCATCTGCATTATTGACATTTAACTGGGGAAATACTCCATCTCCCCTTGCTGAAAAAATAGCAAATGTCCTCTCTAGATCTACTTACTGGTTTTCGAGTATCTTTTGTTTTTAAAACAAATTTCCAAATTTCAGCTTTTCTCCAAATTTCTATTTAAGCCATCTCTCATTTTTTAAGTTAAGATTAATCATTAACGTGTCTGGTAGCCATAGTGCTGCCACTTTTCATAATATTTCTTACCCTCAACACATGAAATGGCAATTCTACCTGCTTTTCTCACAAGATGGGATATTATCTGTGTGGACAAACTTGAACAAAAAAAACCTGCTGACAGGTATAATAGTTTCCTTGAAGATGCTTGCTTACATAGAATTGCATTCTTCATATAAATTTCTTCTTTTATGAATCCTCTAGTAAATGAATTAGAGAATAACCATGAATTATAGAGTGTGTAGTAGGATTGGGGCTGGTCAGCACATTGTTGGAAATTTTTTCCCATTCCAAATTGAAAGAAAATGAAAAAAAAAAAATTGTGAAACCAAAAGCTTGGAATACCCTCCCCCTTCCTCCAGAAATACTAACGTATAGTATGTCTATGATGAAATATGTGATGTCTGGCAGATTCAAGGGTTGTAACAGTTTCATAAGTTATCTAAATTCATGGGAAGCAATGAAAACTGAAAATAATAATGACTGTTAGAACAAAAAGGTGTTACGACATCCAGACTTCCCACCTCTATGACAATTTAATGTGTCACTCAAGAAATCTGGACATCTGGCATGCCATAGATCTTCCCTACTATCTTTACAACTACCAGGGAGATTGCTGTCCTCAAACTCCTCAATACTATGTCTGCCACAATCTGCCTCACTGGGACAAGTGTCCTTGGGAGTTACCCAAACTACAGAGAGAGGTTTGACTTAAAAACTACAAGCTAGTTGCTTCAGCTCCATGGGCTACAGCTAGCAAAGCCTGGGTTCGAGTAGAGGTCCTGGTGCCGCATCTTCACGCGACTGGTTCAGAGTACGCATAAGTACACACGGGTGTTCAACACAGTCAGCTGAGAATTGTTCTGTCAAACTTTTTCCAGCTAATTCTAGCTGAGATCATTCTTGCTGACTGATGCTATTTTAATCCCTTCTGAGCAGAAAGGTTTAAGAAGGTGCAGTACAAAGTTTCTACCAGTTTCTAGAATAACAGTTTGCATAACAAGGCGCATTAATCTTATATGTTAAACTATTAAGATTTTTTTTAGTTTTTCAAGCATACAAGCATGGAAAATGTAGGCCTAATAAGACTTTAACATAAGTACCCTTAGTAAGGCATTTGGGATGAGTTACAGTGTAGGTGTGCTTTATAATCCTGAAAGATTCTAATAACTTTGTTTATGAGCTAAAATGGAAAGCAAAAGTATGATTTTTATTAATTTAGAGCATTTTGTTGGCTGTTTGCTGCAAGTTCTTTTGGTCAGTTATTAAATGCTAAGTCAAGCTATTTTGACACCAAATATTTTTATAAAGTTTTTGCAAGATTAAGCTATAACACTGGGACCTTAATGATGCTCTTAATGTAAGTTTGAAGTAAATGTGAATGAACGTGAATTTATGTAGCTAATAAGAATATAAATCTCAAACGATTAATCCATGTGGTTAAAAATGAACATGTAAAGTAGGTAAAATAAGCTATGGATATCTTTTGAACTTTTGAACTTTTCCTCAGGAAGTTGTTTGCAACCATTCCACCTAGCTACTTATGTGTAAATAAGAGGAAGTAAGTAAAAACTTCAAAGAAAAAGAAAAAAAGAGGGGGTTGAATTTAATAATGGAAGCTATTCTGCCTATTGATTCTGCCTCTTTTTGATTAAATACATTTGCAACTCAGTAATAATTCTAACATCTCCGTTAAGTGTTATGGAACAAACCAGTGTTATATAAGGGGCAAGTCAGCACATGTATGTAGATTTCCCATTACAAAAATCTCAGAAAATAGGATCAGGGTAAGGTTTACTTCCTAAGGCAAGTGTGTTGCAAAAATCCCCCAACACGAAGTCTCCTAGTTAAACAATATTTTTATGGATGCATGAAACAAGACAGACAATCACACCCACCAGCTGAGGACTGATCAGCCTCAGACCAGGTCTCTCCTGCAATTCGTGACACAGGCATAGTAATGTTTATGTACGTGTTAGAAGGAATTGTCTAGCAGAAGTGCTAACAATGTTCTTCTCTTTCTACTTTGGTAAGTAAAAGAGAGGTGCCACTCCAGTCTGCCTTTTCTGTTCATCCTGTGCTAGGTAGAGTCTAGAAAAAGCATACAGATGTGGGGGGAAAAAAAAGAAAATAATGATTCTTTTTAATTAAAGGTAGAATCTATTAGGAAATAACAAAAAATAATTTTATACTTTAAGGTAAAAAGCTGCTAGTGGAAGAATTCAGCACACACAAGTTTCTTCGATCTTTTGTCTCTAAGTGAAGTTACTGATATGCAGCAATTCAACACATAAAAACCCCTCTACTGATTAATTTATTTGATGTTTTACAAAAGATAATTTTTGTTTATTGCCTGATACCCCTTAACTCAAAAGCTGGCATCACAACCTCTTCAGCATCAACTTCTGTAAATATAGCACTGGAGGAATATTTGATCTGCAGTCAGACTTGGTGGCTTTCTGAAATCAAGATCTGTGCTTAATGGCATCGCCATCCACAACCCCTCTATTTAAAGACTGTGTAATGTGAGAAACCTGAGCCACTACAACTACTTGGAATATTTTGATTCATCTTGCTTAATACCACAAGTGGCATTGAGGTAGAAAAGGGGGCAAGTATCCTTAAAATATCTATGACTATGCAAGGAAAAAAAAACATTTTTTCCTCATCTTTTCTCTCCAGACATTAGAGAACACTCAAATTTAAAAATAAATGCGAAATGAGTGATCAAATTTCTGTATTTCTTTTAGAAAAAAACAAAGAGATTTCACTTTCTGGAATGTGACACCACCTTCTTGGAGACTGCGGGATCTAACACTGAAGTCCTACAGACTTTGCTGTGTTCTACGACTGCAGAACTGCTGTCTTACGCAACAAAACTGTAACCTGACTAGCCACTGGTATGGCTGATGCATATGGAAAGGAGACTGGCTTCTTCAAAAATTATCTCAAGAACTTTCTTTTGCTATCAAACTAATAATTTGATTTGGCTGCCTGTTGTATTAATTTCCTGATCGAGTCATTTGAACTTATTGAGTTATTGATTCAAATTTAATTATAACATTAACTTGATGTTTACATTGTTTAAATATAATTAGCTCAAAGGAAGTTTAGTAAATTTGCATAACGAAAAGCTTACTGAAGATACATTTTTTCCTCATGTTTTCATATGAAACTGGCTATTCTGTCAACCTACCACAGTGTCAAAAGTCTAAAGGCAGAATGAATCTCAGTTAAAAATACTGTAAATGACATATTTTTGCTTGCTAGCTACTATCTAGTCTTGTTATACTGGAAAAAACCCCAAATGTCAGCTCCATTACTTATTTCTGTTCCTAATAAAAACAGCTCTGAAAGCTGGTTAAACCTTTATTTTAGAAACAGATAAAACTTCTGATGTTTTTTCTGTGATAATTTTCATTTCTTTCACACTGGCTCCTTGACAGTTTTATTTTTCATTTAAGATCTGTAAGGAAATGGGAAGGAGGAGGTGGCATTTTTCCCATAATCTTATCCATGCTTTCACTATTAGTCTTGTGAAGACATGAAGCAATCCAAGATCTCCAGATAAGTGAAATGACTAACCAAAACCACAATTTAGGGACAGAAATTAATTTTTGTTTATATGAGAACACTATTTTTTTCAGTTAGGTCAATGAATGGGAATAACAAAATCTGAAGGAATTAATTGCCTAAACTGACACGTGCCCATTGTCAGATTTTCTTTGTAATCTGTTTGGTCTTTCTAAACAGGGACATTATTTTTTAAAACAGCTATATCCCAGATGAGCAATATGCTAAAGGCAGAAATATCCAAACGGGCTCAGATACATGCATGAGAAAGACATGAAAATACGTTATCTATAAAAGCATAAAAGAACTTCACTTGACTTGCATGACTTTTTGTATCAAGCATGCTACAGCAGTCTTCTGATTCTAATATGAAACTACAGTAAGGATCATTGCACTAATGCATGAGGATTTGTGATAATGTTGCAGAAATTTTACTGTCAAAACTGAACTGCAATGTAATGACTTTTGTTATCACGGTTTCTAATAACTATTCAGCATGAATTGACCCTACATATGTTTTACTGCAATAATATGTCAGTTATCCAGCAGTAAAAAAAAAGAAACAGAAATCAATAGGTCCCCTCCCCCCCAAACTCTTATTATAATACAGCCATCTGAAGATAGCAGATCGTGAATACGAGAATGAATATTTTACTTACATTTTAAAACAATTATAATTTGCATGGAGACTATTTTTAAATAAAAGTTATGTGGACAAAAACAATTATCAAACTTTTGTAAGACTATGCCACTTGCATAAATATGTGAATATGTAAATATGTTCTTAACTTATAATGACATCTCGTACCTCTATATTTGGGAATCGACTCTAATTTCTTTATGAGAATAAATGCTGATGTCTATAGTACAACCATTGACATTAGCACAATACTTTGGAAGTATCAAATTTTGCTCATGGAACAGATATTCTAAGATCGTTCAGTACAAAAAGAAAGATACGGTAAATAATTAAGGGGTTTCTTTAAGCATAATCATATTCCTGGTGCTAATATGCTCACCCATTGACAGTTCCAGAAGAAAGTGCTGTTATACATTTGCAGGGCAGAAGGCAAGATAAGGCAAGATTGCCTAAATCTATAATCTCTTGTATTAGGCAAGATTTTGTTACTGAAAGTCTACTACAGAAAGATCGACCTACAAATCTTTTACACACAGGATTTTACCACACTGAAATACACATGTGAAAACTAATAATCTATCAACATTATTAAAAAATCTAACTACCCTCAAAAGTAAATGTTTAGGGAAAATATTAGGTACTAAATAGAATGTATTTAAAGATAATGTCAAGATCCACCACAGTTTATTCCAATGTCATCTAGAAAGGATGGAAATGAGTGATTCATTTTATAATGAAGCTAGCACATCCAACATGACAGACATACTATTGATCAGTGGCAGAAATATATAAGGGAAACCAAATTAATGAATGTCTTTGTGGAGGGAAGTGTTTTTTTCAAAGAGAGTAAGCTATTAAGAAAAACAAATTGAGAATACCTCAAGATAAAGAACTATATGGAAATACTGTTCTTGTCTAGAGTGATATTTGACTGCACCTATATTTCATCAAATTAAACATTAGGATAAATATAAATGTTTTATGGTGGTGATTATATATGTAATAAAGCATCTTTGCAGGCAGAAATATACTTTATTTTTTGTTAATGAAACGAAATACTATGTATTTATGGTCTGAGCACCAACTATCCAAAAATATGACACTTTTTTAAAAAAGAAAATTAATTAGGTAAGCAAAACATTATCTCAAAGTCATATAGCTATTACATCTCTACAGTCATCTGAAATCTCTACAAAATACTGTCTAGAAACAAGATTACAAATTAACATCAGCAGATTCTAAAGTCTGGCACAGAATAAGAATACGGTTTAAAGACCTTTAAATGCTTGAATATGATTTAAAAAATAATACTAAGTCAAAGGAACATAATGGTAGTTCAGAATTTTTGAAATAGCTGCATTGAGGAACTTAGTTTTCAGACACACTAGAGTGAATATCCCCCTTTGAGCTTAACTTGCTTGTTTTTCATAAAGCAAACCCCAGTGGCTCCAAGAAGAAAAGTTACCAATATCTAGAAAATGTCAGCGGGAGAGGAAATCCTCTTCTCATCCACTTCATATATGTAGCAGTAGGAAGAAAACACTCATCTCCTCCCAAGAGAATGCCTTTGCATTCCCTATGCAGAAGAAGGTATCACAATTTTTATGGGTGTAGGCCCTCTGTTCAGCAACGTATATCCCCTCCACTCGACAAGTGCACCTTCCTCAGTGCAAAGAAGCTTACAAAGTCATGACAAACCACTTCATGTTACCAAAGCAGTATTTCACCCATCATCAAAATGATGATCATTTTCTGGGGCTCTGGGACTGAACAAAGCAGCTACTTAGGAGGCCAAGGCAATCCTACTTCATTAGTTAGAGAAGTTACTACATCCAGTTAAAATTATGAAAAAAATAAAAAAAAAAAGAAGAAGAAGAAAATAGCAATTTTTCTTTTACATTAGTATTTGTAAAAATTGGCTTCTAATTTTGAGTACTTATATATATAGGGAAGAAAGTTCTCCGGATTTAGAGAAGGATGAACACACTTTCTTCTGCTTGAATGTTCATGTCATTGTAATGCAAATATATAGCACAGCATCTAGAAAAATCATTACTTTGACACTCCTCTAGAATTGATTTTCTGTTGCAGTTGTAATTTGCTTATTAGCAAAAACCTGAGAAAATATAGCTTCTTTTTATAGGAGCTGTATGTAATCAACACGGGTTTTCCTTTTGTCATAATTCCTAAATACTTTATGTGAAAATGGTAGAAATATTTTAATAGTTGGACTAGTTATTCATTTAATAAAATGAAGAGTTATCAAAAAGGAAATTAGATTAAGTTGTCTCTATAATGCTCCAATTAATATTGTGAATAGAATTTCTTTTCTTCATACACATACTGCTGCTGAATGGCACAGAGGACTGTCCAAAATTCTAAACATTGCCGTCACTAATTTCTACCACAAGTTAGGTATATGTATTGTAATGCTGATTATAACCTCCTATAGAATAGCAACATACTCATAACCATTTTTTTCATAAACAAGATTTTAAAAAGCCAAACAAATGATTATATAGCACTGCTGATGAAACTAGATCCTGTTAGTATTGCATTGCTATTTAGCTATATTTTACTATGTTTATTTTATTGTATTCAAATTGAGAAGGAAAAAAGCAATAATATATGCCAACTCATTTGCAATTTTCTTTGCTTCCAGACTACATCATTGAGATGCATGATAATATCATCCATACTATGTCCAGAAGAGGTAAAGTGTTGAGTGGGAAATCTGTTTCACAAATATTACCAAGAGCTATTAAATTCTGAGATTGTAGAAGACAGATATTCTTACATCCAAAGAAATAAAAAGTCCAGATGATAACTTAACATAGATATTTTTTTCTGTAGAGAGGCTTGAAGAGAGTGTGCCCCAATTCTGCATTCAGAAAAAACACTTTAAATTCCTTCTACAACCCAGTCCTTTTAAGAAAACATTTCAATACTCATAGCATTGCCTCTGCTATCATATCAACAGAATATAATTGACACTCACATGGTGAGGAAAGATAGGCAATAATTTCTTCTACTTTTTATGTTTTAAATCTCCAACTTGTTCTCCAAATATGGTTATCCCTAAGAATATATGACTTATAAACAGTTTTGTTCTTGAAATATAGAAGAGTTATGTAGTTAACAAGAATATTTTGGATGAGATTTTCTTATTTATATTTGTCAGGAACAAACTGAATACACTGAATTTTAAAATTAGAGACTAACTGGGGTGGTATCTGAGGAAATGAGCAATGGATGAAGATATGGGTATAAGACATAAAATGGATTGATAAAAGTAAAGTACTGGCAAATAATCTGAATTTCACGTCTAATTTATTTATTTGAAGACTGCTACACTGTATTTTTAGAAAATGGACTAAAATATCAATATATCAGGACCTGGTTCCTGCATAAATGACCTGAGTTAATAAAGATTCTTATCTGAAATTGTTGATGTGAACTTAAGGTCTGTAAGCATGATGACTTAAATGCATATTAATTTTCAGAAATACAGACATGAAAGGCAAGCAAGCAAGCAATAACCTAAAATATCTGAACAATATTTTTAATTGATTATAGTTGGCATGGATAGGCTTGCATTTTGAGAGCTATATATGAACAAAAAGAAAAGAAATAGAAGAGACTTTTCCTGTGAATTTGCATTACATTTCCACAAAAAAAAGTTTTACAACATCACTTTACTCAAGTTCCACAACACCATTAAATTAAAAAAAAAAAATCTGTCTTTTTAAATGTAACTATTTAGTCACTAAAACATTACACTTGGCCACTATACCTCCATCATGGAAATTCATTGAACTAGATTTTACCTTTTTTCATTTTCATTTGACTGTTTTCTAAATTAAAGACTTATAGAGTCTGACTGTAGATGTTGTAAAACTCTCAATTTCCAGAAAAAGTGTTTTATGGAGAAGTTATATGTAATGGTAAAGCACATTTTAATTACTGCATAACATATTTATATACAAAAATAAAGACATTTCAGGTGCAAAAGTGGAATTCATGAATAATGAATTTTTAATACCTTACATGAACTGCTCTGTAAAATTAAAAAAAAAACCAACCCAAAACAACCCAACAACACAGCAAGCAAGCAAAAAAAAAAAGAAAATATTAAAAGTGTAAAATAACCAAGAAGATAATAAGAATTCAGGTGATAGGTATTACTAGCAAGCATTCTATTGTTATTAAGTAGCCGCATTGATGAAATTAATTTCAGAGATGAGATAAATGAATTGAATGGGTGATATTAGCACTTTACCTGCTGATGATCTCTAATGGCTGCTTCAACCCTGATTCTATTGGCATAGAGTTCTGTGAGGTCTTCTTTACTGTTTAAGTAGTAGTTCTGAAAGATTTGATATTCTTGAGCTAACCACAGATTTTCTTTAATGATTTGCTCCAGGGCAGCCTGAAGAAAAAAGTAATTGATTACACATACTGTAAAATACCTTTCTAAAAAATAAAATCATAGGTCACTTCCAAAATTTCCCTGACTCATTCACTTATGAACATCTGCAAAATATAGATGACGAGATTATGGTCTCAGTGAAACAAATGGAAAAACTGTAAATGAATTTCAAGTGGTTAGCATTTTGCTGAATATATTTATATGGAAGTAAATGTAATTAATAAATGATGTGTACAGAAAATGATGTTGTAAACAGTTACAGTAGAAACTACTAAAAAGAACACATCCTCTACCTTACTACATAAGACCTTTCTGCATAGAGATGATCTTGTCTTATTTACCAGAGAATACATCAAATTCTTCACCCACATTTTGCTTTTCCAAACTCTCATTTTCCGACTTATCTGTAAAACTGACAAAATGCAATACTCATGTATTTTCTTAATAATTTTAATGTTTGCAATTTGATTAACTTGATTTTAAAGACTAATATAATGTTTGACTCTCATAGTTTGCTACCAGGTGAAGTTGAAGTTGTTTGGAATGTATGCTTCTGTAATATGAAAAATTTCCATTCCTTTAAATCGGATTTTGACTGAACTTCCTGTGATTATAATGCATGATCTTGCAACAGTGTCATAATTTTCAAAGATATTTTATCTAGGTTACAAAGATGCAATTTGATTTAATTTATTTTTAAATTGATTTTTGACAAGGAATTCTATTTTAATTTTCATTATTTTTCCATTAAAAACACTTAGGGGAAGGGGATCTCAGGTACACTTTTACCAATAGAGTTAGTTGAACAATGACATTTCAGAGACTTTTGACATTCAGAATTTCTTTTAATTTCATAACTATCAAACAGAATGGCTGATATCCACATTTCAAAATGTTTCTTCAAATACATTTTAAATATATATCTTTAAAATACATTTTTAAAACATCATGGCTAGTGATGACAGTGCTACCCAGTGGAGAGGAGAGATGCACCAAAAAACCCCAATGGGCAAGCTGGAAACTTATTAAATTTGCATACGTTGTTGCCAGTTGTATTTGTGAGGTATTTCTGTTAAAAATGCGCACACATTATAAAGTGGAGTGGAGGAAACTTTAAAATTATGAGAATGTGTAGAAGCCTGGACTGACTAATTAAGCCCAAATGTCCATGTGATGAGTGGCTGCCCTAACTAAGGCAATATTGTAAGATCTTCTAATGCAAAAGTTATAGTCTAGAAGCTTGTAAAGGTAGAAGAGTCCACTTAGGAGTCTAGTTTATACAAGAGGACTGTATGTAATCCCATGTGCAGAACCATCTGTACCCTTGCAGAAAAGCAGAGCTAGCAGAACAGCTAGAGCAGCTGGAGCAAATGTCACCATCTTCTGCTCCCTAGATGGAGCCTGTCTATCCAGCAGGAGCGAGGATAACCTTCTGGCTTGACAGTCTGAAACTGTGAGTGAAATGTTATCAGAGGAGGTGGGGAGCAACCACCTGTCCTAGTAGTTGCCTCACCAAAATCCAAAGAAAGGAATTGTAAATAACTTTGGTTTTATTTTTAGAGAAGAATATTACATGTCATTCTGTTTACCTCTCTGCTGCTCTTCTCCCCTTCAACAGAATACTGTTTAAGTCAAAAGATGCATGCTGGAGACAGAGAAAATATGTTTTGAGCATAAAGGAATTTAGATTAATTTTCCCAGGTTCAAGCCACCATTTATATGTGAATCCTAAAAGAATCAGACTCTGTTGCTGCTAGTGAAGCTCTCTTTGGAAGGGCAGCATAAATATGTATTTGGAACTGTTCTGCAACAACGAATGTTTTACCCATTTATTATACCTACAAGTTTGCCCAGAACCCAGGAGGGCTAGGAAACTTTGGTAAAATTCAAATCTTGCTTTAGTATCTCCTATGTCTCTAAAAAAAAAATCTTGTGAATTAGTGGACTAATAAAGTCTAAGTTCTTCTGGGGTCACAGTGCATAATGTTGAAGAATCCATATGTTTTCTGAATCTATTCCCAAGTGGGTAATTTAGTGTCTCACCTTTTAAAGACACAACTATCCAAGGGAAATAGCAGCATGCCTGAACAGGTTCATAGCCATCTCTTGGAGCTACTTGAATTTTGGGAGTTCCCAAGACAGTTAAAATATTAGCAATGATTTTTACTCCTTTTTCTATGCAATCTCCTAATCAAGATATATCAACTTTTATATCTGTATTTATATGCAATTTCTGAAAACTTTGGCTAGAAGCTGGCTATGTTTATGCAACTAAAACTAAAAATCCTTCCTGTGCAGAACTGTCACTCTGCATCACTAAAACATTAAAATGCTATGGGTCTTTCAGAAATCTCAAAATAATAAAAAGAAAGATGAACAATTTAGTGAAGAAGATGTGATTATCTCCTTTATTAATCTTTGGATAGAGGTAAAACCTGTTTTTCAGGCTGATATCCTCCTTAACAAACATATAAGAGTGGCAGTCAGCGGCTCAATGTCCTAGTGGACACCAGTGATGAGTCGGTATTGGGACCAGCACTGTTTAACATCTTTGTCAGCAACATGGACAGCAGGATCGAGTGCACCCTCAGCAAGTTTGCTGACGACACCAAGCTGTCTGATGCAGTCAGCATGCTGGAGGGAAGGGATGCCACTGAGAGGGCTTGAGAGGTGGGCCCATGCAAACCACATGAAGTTCAACAAGGCCAAGTACAAGGTCCTGCACATGGGTTGGGGCAATTCCAAGCACAACTACAGGCTGGGCAAAAAATGGATTGAGAGCAGCCCTGACGGGAAGAACCTCCCTGAGAGCAGCATTCCAGTACCTGAAGGGGACTGACAAGAAAGCTGGAGAGGAACTGTTTACAAGGGTGTGCAGTGATAGGACAAGGGTTAATGGCTTTAAACTGAAGGAGGGAAGATTTAGATTAGATGTTAGAAATTCTTTACTGTGAATGTGGTGAGGCACTGGAACAGGTTGCCCAGAGAAGCTGTGGATGCCCCATCCCTGGAAGTGTTCAAGACCAGGTCGGATGGGGCTTTGGGCAACCTGGTCTAGTGGAGGGTGTCCCTGCCCATGGCAGGGGGGTTGGAACTAGATGATCTTTAAGGTCCCTTCCAACCCAAACCACTCTATGGTTCTGTGATTCTACAATGCTTGATGTTAATATGTTAACATTCAATACCTGAATACAAGACACGTTTTCAGCATTGCAGTACTTTCACATATGTGATGACTATGGGAAAATGACAGAAAAGTTTCTTGTAGAATATGAATATCAATATAGTAATTTTCACCAATGCAGATACTTGACTACAAACCGAGTGAAGTCCTACTATTTTGTGTAATTTAAAACGGGTCAGACATTTTCACAAAGAATAACAACATACAAAAAAAAAAGACAATAGGCTTCTCCAGATTTTCTAAGACTCAGTGGCTATGTCTATATGACCAATTATACTAGTTGTCCAGTCGCCAAAATTGCTTCACCGCATAGCTTATGTCAGTTGAAACAGATAAGGTGAAATGGTTCTTTTTCTCTAATTCACTCCTCTGAAAGATGAGCTGAGGTTCAGAAAGCAGAGAGCATACATTCTTTAAATACCTGACTGTCACTCATTGACGTTTCTACAGAGGATTTCCCAGAATGTAGGCAAGAAAAAAAACAAAAGTCTTTAAGAGCATTTCATGTTTACGAAAGAGAGGAATGGTCAAATTGTGACCAAACTCGGGATGCCAGAATATACACTAGAAAATACACTACACCTCTTTCTCCTGTTCTAGGAGAACAAGGATATGAATCTCAAAACTGATTGTAAGATATTTAACTAGACAATCCTGACATTTGTTTTATCTCTGGCACTCAAACTTCTGAATTTGTAGACTTGTGAACTGATAAAAAGGACCATGATTCATGTGCTTGTTCTTTTGCTCTTCAGCAAAACTTGAAATCAAAGACTTCTGGTACATCAGTCTTTGTCTACAGGTACGTTTGACTTCTTCAAACATTCTGGAATTGATGTCCGAAATATGGGAAGAAATTTTCTACATTTCTACATTCAAATGATATGACTTTCTTCAGTGGAAAAAAAGTATAATTCAGGGGAATTTCTTGAAGGCTCTTATATGAAATGAAACTTGAGTTGCAGAGTAGAGAAATCAAGTGAAACTATTAAAGGTCATATTAAAAACAAATGAAAGAAGATATTTCTTTGCACTATGTGTAGTTAAGGTGCATGGATTCTTATGAATATCAAAAACCTACAGAGATTTAAAAGGGACATAGA
Organism: Grus americana; assembly: GCF_028858705.1. Taxonomy (NCBI): domain Eukaryota; kingdom Metazoa; phylum Chordata; class Aves; order Gruiformes; family Gruidae; genus Grus; species Grus americana. The sequence continues at coordinate 47,608,184 of NC_072853.1, read as the reverse complement.
ATTTCTAGGAGGAAATATCCACTGAGGTTTATTTAATAATAACAATAATAATAATAATAATAATAATAGGCTCAAGAGATTGGAAAGTTGGATGACTATTCTGGGGAAGCTTTATGCCCTGTTATTACACTCTATCTGGACATCTGGTATGAGGTGGAATACCAGGCTAGTGGAAATTTCTACCTGATTCAGCACATATACTTTATCCTCTTTATGTTCTCTTATTCAACACAGCAGCTTAGGAAGTGTCTCTGTTTTCCTGGAACACCAGGAAGCTGCAACACTTTTTTTGTGTGTTTGCTGAACACATTTGAAGTGCAGTTCCTGTCTGCTATAATACGAATTCATACTGAGATAATAAAATATGTGGAAGCAAGAAGAAAAAAAACCTCCTCAAAACTATCAACAAACTGCTAGCACAATGGCTGCTGAAGTAGGCAATAGGAAAACAGATGCAATGCCATGCAACACAATGATGAATTATCAGTCCAGTATCTCAGGTCATACAGAATTTCTTGTAACAACCAAACTTCAGTCCTCTTAGGCTGCAAACAGAGATCACCACTAACCTAGCCGTGACTGTGAGACAATGAGAGATAGTTGCTGTCTGCAGCACAGAGAAAATGTGTTTCATGTTATTCTTCCATCCTTTTATGTACATTAATACCAATCACTTTGTGTTGCAAGTGATCCAAGATTATTTTATGGTTCCATGTTTGTAAAGAATTGTAGAGACAAATCTTAGGATCAATGATTATGTCCACATAATGATATACCTATAAACATGATATAAATCCCTGTGGTTTACAAAGTCAATCGTCATTTCAAATGGTCACTCTGACAGCAGTGTTTTATTCTAAAGATAAGAACAATTGATTTTGACAATCAGGTGCATCAGCACAATAAACTAATTATTAAAGGATCTATATTAATTGGTTATACTACTTAAACTTGATGTTGTGAGGAATTAAATTGGTTTCCCCAAGCAGGAATGACTGTTTCTTTTGTAGGCATGAAGCATCCTTGATGGAGAACAACCCATAATATGAACAGCAAAAAGAAATTACCTAAAACTACTGTGTTCATGTGCATCTGCCCCTCCCACTCCAAATAGCTTCCCCAGAGGAGTTTAGCAACATTTTTCCAGTAGCATCTGTTACACATCATATGTGTCCCTTCCCAGAGCATAAAGAACATGGTGATACCAAGTGCCACAAAATCATCGTAATACAGTTGACAAGTCCCCCAGTTACGGAAAGGAAAGTTACTGTAAAGCAAGCATGAGGTGTTGGGGTTGTTTTCCCTCTATCTGAGGATCTATTGATGCAACTAATGCTTATTAGCAAATAGTTTGGGTTCTACAAGTCACAGAAGCTACAATATAATTTGAGCTGACATAGTCACTGATTCACTCCCCTTACTTGCGATCTTCTGTTGATGTTGCCATCAGCATTTGATGGTTGGTAATTTATGCACCAAGGGTCACACAGCTACTCAGTAAAGCTCTAGAACTGCAAAGCTTTTAAGGTACATAGTGGAAACAGCTGAGCCCTGCTTCAACAAGCTCTAACATGAGTCAGGAGATTTACGTTGTTGATATTACATACTGACCTAATACAGATTTTGATGGTCTCTGAGCTGAAATGGGTCTTCCCCTGTATCTGCTGCCAAAGAAAAAACCCCACATAGCCCAAATTACTGAAACTAACTCTTCAGCTGAACGACAACATCTTTTTACATCCACGGCATGAATTTTTGCTTTATTATGTTTGGGAGGAATTTTAGAAAATGCACATTTAAGTATATACACATAAGTATGACAGGGGGAAGTGAGATATCATATTTTTGAATAATTTATTAGAGACCATTTGGACCAAATTAGTTACAAATTAATACAGGAGGAATATAGTGTAAAACGTTTTCTGACAGATTGCATTTTTTCTATCCGTAAACTAAAGTAACAATAACTACAAGTAGCCTTTCACTGATAAAACAGCACTCCAAATGGCAGTTCCAACAGTTTTGAAAAAAAAAAAAACAAAAAACCAAACAAAACCCAAGTTTAATTCTTATAAGGACTCAAGTGGAGAATTAATATGGGGTATAAAACCAGATACGCATTAAATGTTTGGGAGGAAATTTCTGTTGATGGCAAGCTATACAGATAATAAATGCTGCTAAAATAATAATGAAAAAAATGCTACTAAAATAATAATAATGCTACTAAAATAAAATCAGCAAATATAAGCACAAATCTGTCTGCTTTAACATTATAAGTATTCCAAAGTAAATAGCTTATAATACTTTTTTGGGTCATAATTGTTCATGTCAACCAAAGCAAAAAATAATTTTCTTTTTGCATACACAGTCTTTTCTATGTATGGAATATTCTTGATCTCAACAATGTTATTTTTGGCACACAAACTAAATTGTATTTACACTAAACAAGACTGTGGTTGTAGAGTAAGATCTGAATGTTCTAAGATTTTTTTTATGGTGATGTACCCTTTATCCATTATTATCTTGGTGCAGAAGATCTGAAAAAATAAAAGGACACAAACTTTTGAATTACTAGAAATATTTTTTATCCCATTTCCCCTTCTTTAGAGCCCTGGAAATGAAATAAAGGCATAAATCTTGGAGAAATCAAAGAAATTTACCAGTCTAAAGGCCTGAACTGGTAAAACAAAGACCAGCTGCCAGGAAACAGTCTACATACTTACTACAGGGTATGCAGTGACACTGATTTTTCAGATGTGAAAGAAAAAAATAAGTATCTAGTTGGGCTCTTTCCCATGAAGGTGTCTACCTCCACATTGTAAAGCAGAGAATCAGAAGCACATGGGCAGTCTACCTTATGATGACCTGGTACTACTGACAGAATTCTGGGGACTCAACCTGTGATCAAAACACCATATGAAAGAATGCTAAATGGCTCTGGCTAAACAGCAGGATATTAAATTGATTATTGTTAAAGAAAGACTTGAACAGACCTCAGAACTGATTAAGTATTTTTAGTCCTATCTTCATCTGCAGTCAAGAAACCCTGATTACAGGGAGGAAACTTTTGCATCGAGGAGTCCAATCTGTTTGAAATTCAAGAAGTGGCTTTTCTGGAATTTTTCTAATGGTTTCACTGAAACTCCAGAGATTTTTGCATATGCTGCACTATCAGGTCTGTCAATAGCTACATTTAAAGAAATTTTGAACTAGACGATCTAGTTGTCTTTCAGAACATAAAGACTCTAAGTATCTTTCTCACGTCTATCAAAAGTTTCACATGTTTATCCCTGTCCTACTGAATAGAAATGTACCTTAACAGTGCTGCTTGACAAGTAACCAATTTTATTGAAAATATTGAAAGAATCAAGGATGGGAGAGCTTTGTCTAGGGCTAAAGTTTTGCCTCTACTTCAATTTTATGTTCAGTCATGATCACAAATGTTCTGAAGGAGAAAAGAAATATTCAAGATCTTTAGAAAGTGACCAGAAATTTTCTGTTTTCATGTTGCAAAAACAGAGTTTGGCACTGCTTATACACGTTAAGCATGTATACCTTATGTGTAGGCAAATTCAAGAGACATGCAGGAGACTGGAAAGTTCCTAAGCCTTGAACCAATACAAAGTCAATCTCAAAGTCTTGGTAATTCTCTTCAATAGCTCCTGAAAATATGTAAAATTGTGTTGGGAAGCACACTGAAGAATTGGCAGTGTGTAAGAGAAGAAAATGAACTGATGAAGACAGATCTTCATGGTGCCATGGTTGTGTTAGGGGTCAGCACTGATTTGCTGGCAGCAGCTTGGGTATGTCACTTGAGCAAGTCACAGTCCTTTTCTTTCTTGATATCATGGAAATAGTTTGGTATCAAAATACTGATCTGGAAGTACAAGCATGACGCCTTCAGGTAGTAGGGGTCACTGACTCCACCAGTGGTGTCAGGAATATAGCTTCTGAAGGCCTAAGAGCGAATTAGTGATTCCACAGAAGTGAAAAATTAAAAAAAAATTATTAAAGCAAGCAGAACACAAGTGAAAGTTCAAAGACAAAAAGAAATTGACTCAACAACACTGCTATTGCAGAAAATGTGAATGACAACAGACTATAAAACAAAAAGGAAGTGCATCTTGGAGTTGATGCTAACTGTGGAAAAGTCTAACTTTAAGAGATTTTATTACAAGTTTATTGGAAACAATTGTTATGATGTACAGTGCCAGTAAATCAGGGATTGATTGAAGAGGATCTCATCAGATCCATTGGTTCTGAATGCTAATGGAAGAAATTATCAAAGACCAGAAAATATATAAGGCAAATTCTTTAGAGCTATGCAGCTGGTAGCAAAATGCCTCTATATCACAACAGATTTATACATTTTTTTAAAAAACACATTTGCTTTAGAACCAACATTTGCATTTATTGAGAATAATGTGGAAAGAAGAAATATGAAAATGTTCCTTATAAGTGTGTTATATACGCTAAAACTTTAACACCAAATTTAGGGTCACTGTTGCAGACTTTTCCATACAGAAAGTTTTTATTTCAGGAAAAGTAAAAGCTACTTGTTTGGAATAAAGTCAATCTAGAAATATAATGTAATGCAATTCAGTATCAAAACTCAAATTAAAGTTGATAAAAGTATAAAAAAAGATTTTGAAATTACATAGAATTAAGAACTTCTCAAATCCTACATCCTCCTCCATACCTTAAATTGATATGCTTTGTCTGAAAAGAAAAAAAAATGAGTTTACGATTTCATTATTTGTTTCTGCATAACATAGTTTTAGACTGTTAAACACAAACTTATTTGCCTATTATTGCACCATTAATTTTTCTTCTATGTCATCACAGTTTGATTATATATACCTGTCAATATTCTTAGAGAATGTTATGAGAGAGAACTTCACTTGCAATGTTATTCTGGAAAAGATGAAATTGCATGGGAAAGTCCATTTATTTATTTCATTATGACCAGTTAAAGATTTATAAAGGCTCTCCATTTTCTTATGTATTTAGGGATGGACAATTCTGCATCAGTAGGGGAAAAGGCTAATTACTCACTATAAGGTCATTAGATACACACTATCTTTTTGTCATTACAAAAACTAATATTTTTGCATTAATGGCACTTCTGCATTATGCATAGTAGATGAAGCAAATAAATAATAAACTTCCTTATTCAGATGCTAATGCAAACCCAAATGTTCTTTCAATTGTACAGCTGTAAAAATTAAAGTGAGAAAGGTAACAAAAAAGTAAACAGTAATATTCAACAGAGTATCTATTACCTACACATACCTCCCATACAACTACAATGCCTCTGAAGTGATAGAAAGGTGCAAATAAACAGATTCATGGGATAATTGTGCAGAATTTTTATGAAATCAATTAGAAATTTAAAAATCCTTTGTTGTTTCATTAAATGAAATGTGGAAAATGTACTGGATTTTACAGAATAATATGTTTTATTTTGACAAACACTGTAGCCAACCATAAAAATATTAGCATTCAGTTCTGGCTTTGAAAATTCATCCATTTTAATTTCCAGACAGATCAGCTTTCAGACTTTGCATCCAGAAGTTTTTATAATTCTTTGAAAAAATAATACCACTAACTAATCCCTTGATGGTAATCAACATTGATATTTTGTTCTAAAGTAATGCTCTAAATGAAATTTTGTAGAAACAGATTTTGGCTAATCACAGTTACATATTTTGGTCCACTGACAAGACATTTGGCTTCGGTGAATTTTGCCATAGTGATAATGCACATGACTGACACCCAGTGGTGGTCTTGGCTGAATTTTTTTTAGCCACTGCATTTTTTGTAGTCAGGTCCATTCAAACATCCATAGTAAAAGTTCAGTTTCTAGATTTTTATTTATGAAATTCCTCTAGGATCTCCTGTATGGGTAAATAGTTTGATCCTAATCATTGTTTCTCATGGAATTCTCATGAAAATCCAGTAACTGATGTTGGAGAACTGTTGACCTGTTTACTTTGGTTATTTCTATAGGCCATATTGAGATAATTAAGATTAAAATTAATTTTGCCTTTTAAAGTACTTACTGAAATATCTATAATTAATAAGCTTCCTTAAAAGATTTTTGTTTGTCTTTTCCAATGAAAAAAAGCCTCACTTTCATTTCAAGAGGGAGCAGAAATAATCTGTTCTCCTTACCTTATTTTTTCCAGATTTTTTAAATAACAGAGAATGCATCTCCACTCCTCTCTATGCCAATTATAATAAACTGTTTTAAAATCTTGAAAAAGTCAGTTTAGACAACTTTCACTGAACAAAATTAAACATATAATGAAAATTTAACAAAACCTGATTTTTTTTTTTTAATGGATAGTTTTAAAAAAATTACTTTTTTGTGTCAATCCTGTCACCTTTCTCAATAAAAACCTCAGAAGTATCATGTAGCCTTAAATATTAAGGAAGTTAAATTTTAAACATAGAATATATTATGTTTATAATAGAATAGAATGCCAGAACTTTAGTTACTCATTTAGAATAGGTCTGTGTTCTAGGTAAAATAGATCAATAAGAGCCCTGTCCGTGGCAGGGGGGTTGGAACTAGATGATCTTTAAGGTCCCTTCCAACGCAAACCATTCTGTGATTCTATGAAGATTTAGCTCTCTGTCAATGCAGTATTTTTGTTGTCTGTACAATTATGTTTGCACCTCAGGCTCTCTCTACTATATTAAAATCATGCTAACTGGAAACCTGAGAGACTACCTTATTCTCATTTCCCTACCCTACAGAGAGTCCTTGACAGAAATTTCTGTTTTATAAAACAGAGAGATTAGGAGTTTTCCTTTCAGTTGTCCTCTTTAGGGTGAAATCTAAGATCTGTCTTTTTATGCAAACCTTCACTATCTAAACTCTACATCGTCTGCAATGATGGCTCCAACATAAACAGCAGACATGAGGCCGTACAGACAAATTGCATTAATTGTATAAAGACAGCAAGAAATGCAGAGTACTAAGAAACAAGATATGAGATTGTTGGGAGTCCAAAAAAGAAGAACCCAACAGGTTTTGTGTCAAATCGCTGTATGCTGGAGACTCTGCCTGCCTTCAGTGTAAGAATTCTGAGGTCAGTGGGGGGATTAACTTCTAGAAACAAATTGAAGATACAGAGGAGGGGCCCAATGCAACAAAAGACCAACATCCTTAACAGGATCTGCACATGTGTATTGCTCACGATGCAGTGCAATGCTAAAGAAAAAGTACCAAGCATTTCCCTACTCGGTGACATCAAACCTAAGGTACAACATGGTCAAGCTTTGCGAGAGGAAATCTTCCAAAACACTTTTGACATTGGCCGCTGCATGTGAAGACAACATTTACTGGAGAAAAAAGCACCAATACCAACATCAGAGAGCAAACTCTATAATCTAGAAGATTGTAACAACTTCTGCTGGATGTTCACTGTATAGCATATGTCACCATTTAAATGAAGCCTCAGAGAAGCCAAACTTCAAATCATAAATGGTCTCATAAAATCTAGTGCAGTAACTGTGTAAAATGAACATATAATAATAGTTTATGTAAATTGCGACATTTTATGCAAACTATTTACATGGGATTGTTAAAAGATTAATAGTGAGGCTTCTTTATTAAACACTCATTTTAAAAAACTGATAATGCTCAGAAAAGAATTATACTTTCCCACATAATGATAAAAGTATATTCACTGGAACTTTTCAAATCAGAATAACATTTTACAGTAACTCTTATAAACAAACAAGGACAACTATGGCAAGTACTTTAAACCGAGTGTAGCTATTTTTCCTCATCAGGATTTCACAGAATCCGAACAGCCTAACAGATGTGTGAAATCTGACATTTTCTGCATAAAACAGGAAACATGGGTATTTAATGTATCTTCTAAGCAAGTAACTATAACATGCATACAGATACAGTCTTTCTATGTTTTTATCCATATACTTATTTTACCAAACAGCAATTCAGAAAGTATTTAAACAATGAGATATATTTCATTATTGTTTCTATAGATAATGTATATTATAATTTTAAATATATTTATAATATATTGTAGAGCATGTTCATATAATAAATAGCCTGTTCAAACTAATTGTCATTGGACTTCAGGATATATTTAGATGTAATAATGATATAATAGTAATTCTAAAGAAAGCTTTTTTTTCCGATGCCAAAGTCCCTGTTTTTCTGCAGTTCAGAACTGTCATTTTCTATAGCAATGGTACAGTAGTTGTACTTGTTCTACATAAAAACAGTAACCCAGTCTAATTTGCTCATTTGTGTAGTTTCAAATGTAGTTAACACAACTGCAGTCATGAGCATGGACACTGAGAAAGAAACTACATTCTTGTGTTTTGGATAAGACAAAATTGAGTTTTATGAATGTCAACCTAAAAGCACAAACCAGCATGTTCTGCAAATAATCTCAGAACCAAAATTACCAGGATAAAAAAGGGCAACTATTAGCAAGTAAAACTTTTTGAGAAATACCTTCCAAATGTACTGTCTACCCTTGTCTGTGTATGGATGCGCTATCACTTATGACTACAGAAGATTTCTCTCTCTCAGTATCACAACAGCATGGTCAGCACATAAATGGGGAAAGTGAAGGGAGCTACACACAATGCCATTTCCTCCTCAACTGCAGAATTCCCCCCCCAAAAAAAAACCCACCAAAAAAACCCCAAAAAACCCAGATTGTTCAAGGATAGGAAAGGAGGGATATAAGGATGAGAATAATTGATATGTGTATTACAAAACCTGAAGAACTGCAGTGATCAGAAAGTAGTACCTTTTTCTATCTTTGAGTGATGTATGTATTCGTAATGTGAATGCTCCAAGCAGTAAGTTCCCATATCCACAATCATCACAGGAGCAGTTGCTGAGTTCTTGAAGCAAATAGAACCACTCTATCACATGCTGCATTAGCTTTGAGTCTTCCTCAGTATTACTACAGTGGTTGATAAGAATATAGATAAAGCTTCAGGAGACATTAAGAATGGAGGCATTTTTCAGCAAAGCCACAGATACAGCTTCAGCTCTGATGTGCGCATTCCAGTGACAGCGAAGGCTGTATTTGCATGGTTTCACAAGACGCCTTGACATATTTCATATTCAGTTTATGTATTCATGCAGAGAAGGCCATGTCCACGTCAGCAATTAATATGAACCATTTTGCACACCATCTTAAGAATTTAGCTTTCCTAGTACAAAAGCAAAGAATTCCCTAGAAGTCAAAGAGGAAAACTCTCAGTTTACAGGTATGATGTATGGAAAAGTAAATAGAAATACTGACTCTGTGACTAAAGTGAAAGTCAGGAACCAAGAAAAAGTGTAGGACGGCTACTTCCTATCTGAAAAGAACATGATCTGTAGTAGATGAGTCATAAAGGTCTGAAGTGTTCATCCCCTCAGTCCTTATCAGGGAACTGTCACACATGACCCTGCTTCAGCAGGAGCTAGACTCTGCTGATTTTGGAAGAACTGTTTCGTCTACATGCGAACAAGATTTTACTGCAATATTCTCTAGTACTATAATAAAAATGAGGATATTCATTCATACTGTACCTAAGTATGAATGTTTTCATCTGTGGGTTCAAGCTCAAGATAGTCATGTTAGTCTCAGTTCCTCCAGCTATCAAAACAGAAAGCTTTTGCTTTGTCCCTCAGTCAGGATAGTTGAAACAATCTCTGTTTGTGGCTCAGGACCAGAAGAAGATCTGCTTCCTTGGTCTCTTTACAAATCCAATAACCTTTACCAAGATGTTGACCCATCTGGTTGTTCCGCTTGAACATTAGGTGCTCCTGTTCTCTCTGGACAAAAGGCTGATCAAAATATTAGAGTGGTCAGTACTACAGTGCAGTTCTTCCAAAGTCTGTTTTGAATGGTGGATGGTCAAAATCTCATGTCACCTCCTTCCCACAAGCAGGAGAAGAGGTCTCAGTACAGTACATTATCTGTAATAACTGAAGGGTAGTAGATTTCTGATATTGGACCACATAACAACTGCTGCCAGAGGATACAGGTATTGAACATCTCTGATGCTCATGGAATGATAATCATTACCAGAGTTGAAACAGGATATAATACACTTTGCATAATGTACCGCTAAGGAGTCAATATTTGGTAGCCATGACAGGTGAGGAGGTCAGGCAAGATAAAATGTGAGAAAAAAGGAATGCTTGGGCATGAAATTGAAAATTTGGCTTCTGTTATGACAGATCACTATATTTTTTTCATATTCAGAACAATTGTTATGATCTCTAACACTAATAACTGAAATACAATGTATTTGGTGACATACTTTACATGATAACACACAACAGACTATACAAACAGCCAAAGTGCTAAAAAATCTGATGAATAATCTATATTTTTATGACTATTGTCTACAGACACCACCTTTAGACACATGGGCTACTGTATGCTTATCTTAGAGAAAATGATTTCTACTATATGCTATTACTGTGCAACTGTATAAGAAAAATGGGTTATGTTTTATATTCATATCATATGAAAACAATGACATGGCAAAAATTTAATAATGAAATTATAACCTAACTATTTTTTAATTGTTTTCAGTACATCTAAGGAGTTGACTAGTTGTCTAATGGTGTATTCCTCACATGCCATTCAAAACTCACTGATTTAGTCTAGTGCTATCTACACTACCTAATGAAGGTGATATACGCGGCTTTTCTATTTTTCAAACTCTTTCTTGCTGTTATCTCATATTTTAATTTAACCATTGAAAATATACCCATTGGTTTTCCTCCGCAGTTCAGTGGGACCATTTCAGTTCATTTTATGTGAACTTCAGAGAAAGGACAGCACTTACTTGTAATTCACAGAGTATATTGTCTTTGCAAATCTATATGCCTGGGGGATCATTACACGTCTGGAACTTACAAGGAACACTTAATGCATAGCATTATTTAGCATGGTATCACATAAAAATCCCCATATGCCTCTTGTCCCCTGTTCTTTTCCAATAACACTGGAGGAAATAGTTACCTTCGAGGGAAGGGAGGAGTAGTGAGTAGGAAAGTATAAAAGCCATATGCTCATAAACACTAGTACAGGCAAATAACATCCTCACCTCCCAAAACTCCTGCGTTGGAAAGCTCAACCAGTGTCAAAAATCCTCTGCAAGACAGCAGCATAGCAGTTTCTTGAACAGTGCATACGGTAGCATGTTACAGTTTTTGCACAAGTGATGCAACTCTACTGTCAGGCACAGAACGTACCGAGAAGTGCAGCAGACTGAGCTTCTGAGTTTAGAGAAGGTGCCCTGAAGTTTTCTAATACTAGCTTATCTGCAAGATTTTAGGAACCGTACCACCATTCCTGATCCATTTGCACAATGCTTAACTGTTCTCTCATTAGCAGCAAATCATTCAAAGAGCTATGCAAATAATTTGGATCAGTTCCAGCACGACTGTATAGCCCTTTTAAAAGCTACAACTGCTCTTGGTGTATGATGAGATGCAAAGAAAAATAAAACTGTGAAGATGAAGTTGAGTTCTTATTTTAGCATATATTTCATGAGATCATAAGAGTGTCTCACCTTTATGGAAGACTCTAAAGGAATAGTGTGGCAGAGGACTTTTCTGTGCAATGAAAGAGAAAAGCTGGATTATCTACAGGTTTTCCAGTTATTACCACTACATTTTTGCCATGTTACCAATAAACTGAAGATTTTGGTGTTAAGACCTCTCTCTGCAAAAAGTTTTACTTTTCCATTTTTCAAACAGGAATCAAACCACAATCCAATTAATTTTTACACACTAGGTACAGTTGATAACATAACTTGCATAGAGGGTGCATGTTGACATAGATCACAGCAAAGAAGCTAGATCTAAACATTTAATCCACACTGAATTTTAGAGGAGACATAAGTGAATGTGGTATGTCCTCTCACCTGTGAGCAGGTCAAGCATGACATGTTTTGCACTGCATCACTTCTTCATCTTAAGAGAAGTTTCATGTATTAGTAAACTGAGACCTGTGAATCTGTGCTCTGCATGATTTGGAGCTAAATATTTATGCTACAGATAACCGAAACAGCTAATTAAATAGAAGCAGAATATTGTTTTTCATGGTTTTTTTAGTTCATACCTCATCATGACTGGCCACACGTAATTATGCCAGTTACTAATTTAGATTGGTTAGCCTCTATAGGTGCCTATTATATAAATTGAAACACACTATACAAAACAGCTTTAATATAAAGCTTCTCATTCTACACTGATAATAAAAAGAAATACAATGAGGACAATTAAGTAAACCTAATCTTTTCTAGCCCTCAGCCAAAAGTATAAGAAATATCATGTCTTTCTCACAGAAGGCCTTATAGGTATACAAATGTTCCATCATTCTTGCATTATACATCTCCTCACTTATGGTACTTAACTAACCCTACTCACCCAGAAAATTTTAAAAAAGAAAAATATAAATGTTAACTGAGTAAAATCTTTTCTGAGCTTTGTACCTGCTAATCCCAACCATGTGTCAACTCTGTTCATTCCTTTATATCAGTGCAATAGCTATGCACAGGAAAGGTGTTGGGGGCATTGTATTCCTGTAGGAGTTTTCTTTTGGGTGAGATATAAATGGAAGGTCCTACCCAAATTGGTCATTAGCAATCCCAGGGAACTCTTCATAAGAGTAGGTGTGTTAACTTCAGTCTCCTGGCCAAATTCCAGCTCAGGTAATTACATTCAGCCTACCTAATTTCCCACTGCAATTACAAATACAGAGAGATCCTTAATTTCCAGTCCCAAGCCACTGTGCAGTGTTGAACAGTTGCTATGTTTCACCCAGGGTGGTTGCACTTCAGCAGCGGATAAAGCAAGCTGTGTATAAATTGTGACAGTTTTTAAAGCATTTTGGAATCGTTTGAGAGGAAAGTGCTATACAGTTAAGATCATTCTAATTGAAATAATTGCCTGCCACTGATCTAAATACTGCTTATAAAAAATCTTTAGAAGGAAACCTTCCTGGACAAAATCAGCTAGTAAATATTTAATCAGTCTTAAATGTAAGTAT
>NC_072853.1:47567629-47592629 GCF_028858705.1 Grus americana | reverse complement strand
AGCAATAGTTATAACTACTCTTGCAGTATGAAGAACTACCCTGGCCTCAAGGTTGATGCTGGAAGACTTGTATTGTCCAAATAAAAAAAGTTTTAACAGTTTTTAGTGATATGACTGAGAACAGGAAATATGTCCTTACAGACAGTAAAGACAGTGATGTAGATTTTTTTAATTATTATTATTATTATTTTGAAAGAGTAAGTTTTTAAAACACAAGCAAATTATTGGCAGGAAAGTTACATATTTGTTTGAGAGAGCTGTGTCACTGCAAAGAATCTGTGTCATACTGACATGTAGGAAGGGCTAGACTTGCTTCTAAAACAAAGTATTTGCTGGTCCAGGTTGGACCTGAAAAAAAAAAAAAACAAAACCCAGTCCTGAAATTGTGCTTATTTACAGACACCATGGCAAAACAAAATTAGTCTTCACATGCAATCTAGAAATTCTTCTTACAATGCAGTTGGGAGGTGGAGTGGACATTTAGACCCACCTATTTGCCTAACTAATAGAGATGTGCATGAGAAATACGGGACAGAAACTGATTGGAAATCCAATGTTTGAGTCAGAATTGATGCCTCGTACTGATTTTGTCAGCATAGTCTGCCTGCTAGTCTCAGTAAGTACACATAGTCTTATTTGCAATGGAGGATATGTTTTCTGTTACAGACTTTAATTATTCTCCTTCTGGAGTTCAAAAATTTATTAAACAATATTAAATAAGGACATGAATACTGTTGATTCTTGTAAATTTTTTTCAGTCTGTTATAAGAGCGACTTTGACCTTTTCTTTTGAAGGGCCTTTTTAAAGAAATCCGCCAACAAAAATTTACCTGCTATGAAAACACTTTTGCATTTTGCATAATGATTATCATCAATATTTCAGGGAAATAATTTTCAGTTCACTCATTCTTATAGCTAAAAGTGATGATTATCTCAAAAGTCACTATAGTAAATAGAAAAATGGAGATCTACTCATGGGTGGGTCTAAAGAAGGGTCCATAGTAATGCTGACTGGAAAATTAAAATTCTACAGAAAAATTCTGGATGTAGAGAAAAGTGCTGCTCTTAAGAAAAAAAAAAAAAAAAAAAGATGAAACTTGCCTCTTGCCAGCAATTCTAGATTACACGTATCAGTCAAGACTGTGGATATCTCAGCTACTTTAGAAGGCTAGCAATTTAGTCTCTCCATCTTCTCCCATGATCCATGTACTTTTAAAATGGCACTTGCCTCAGTTCTATTGTTTAAGATGATCAACTTTCTGGACTTCATGGAAGATTTATCTTTTCTTCAGTGTGAATTTCCTATTTCCAGTCTATAACACTCATTCTATTCATGCTGACTGGATCTAGTATATCATAGTGATGCTGGTGATGAGATAATTTTTTTCTCTCTTCCTTCAAGTTTCTTAGTGAGTATGTCTGGTAGGTCTCAGCACTTTTATTTTTTTGTCTACATGATTTTTCCTTATTCTATCTAAAGAGAAAATGATGAAACTCAATAACTATATTTCAAAGAAACATTCATATTGTAATAAATAAATTCAATTTATAACATTCATCTCAGCTTCTCATAAAGTTCAAACATGACACAATAATTGTGATACTGAGTGAAGGATTTAACCCCACCTCCTTTGTGTACACTCTTCAGAATGTAAACATCTTTTAGATAGTCATCACTTAATACTCAGTATTTTTGAATTTGAAGAATCCATCATACTGACGTGGATGAAAGGGTTAAACTATACGCTTTATGTGTAAATCTCAGTCAAGCCTTTTAATATACTGGGTAAGCAGATTTCTTTTTGGAAGTACAACATTTTGAAATTCTTATTCCAAAGAATTTGTTTGACTTCAAAAACTTTTTAAAGAGCTAGACAAGCTGAACCTATGTGTGATTCATGGCTGGCCTTTCCAACAACAATTATAATTTGAATTGAGTGCATGACAGTCTTCACAGTAATGGGTAACTAGAATTACCACTGCTTCTCCACATGGTATCCATTCTAATGAGGAAAGGCAAGGGAGAAAAGGCATACAGAGTTCTGCCTGGCAACATGGCATCCATTAACTTGGCTTTGAAAGGAAACAATACTGGAACCTTCTCACTCGTGTGGGCAGAGAAGAGATTTATTATTTGAGGCCAGTTGTCTGAAGGTGGAGCAAATCTTGATAACCTCACTGCTCTTCTACATGTATATAAAGATTGACTGCAAATTTTCATATTCAAAGTCATTAGGATATGAACTCCTTTTAAGAACTTCAAGCGTTACTTTTATTGTATGTGGTCTGCTATGATTTATACAGTCAGAAGAATCCGAAACCAATGCCCAACGGTTAAGATGGACTGACTGGACTGCTTTCTGTTATAGCCAGTTTATTCCCTGTTTATTTCCTTGTTATGACAATATCCCTTGGATAGTCCTTCACTCTCTGTGAATATCCTGGCCTTCCTGACTGAAATCGGCAATAACTGCACTGAGTGACTCAGTGATTAGAAAGACCACCTTGAATCTGCATCCAAATACCCTGAGAATTCTCCTGAGGAAAGGTACACTTACCAAGCATTGAACGAGAACTTGCCACAGAAAGGATAATGATAATCCTCGAAGAGTTTAAGGTATAAGTATCCTAAGGATACTTATTATTAAGGACGGTTATCCTAAGGATACTTACAGAAACATTATCCTAAGTAAAAGGATTTTTTTAGAGCTTCATATGACTGTGAATAGTCAGACTGAAAGTAGCAAAGTGAAATACTGGAATTGGAGGAGTTGATAAGAGGAAAAGACTAATAGCCGAGTGGTACACGTTCCTGGCTGTTTTGGTATTTTCAAGCGGCACAGTTCAGCTATTGCAGATAGTATAGATAATCATAGAACCATAGAATGGTTTGGGTTGGAAGTTCCAACCCCCCTGCCATGGGCAGGGACACCCTCCACTAGACCAGGTTGCCCAAAGCCCCATCCAACCTGGTCTTGAACACTTCCAGGGATGGGGCATCCACAGCTTCTCTGGGCAACCTGTTCCAGTGCCTCACCAGTGTCTCAGTCTTTTGACCCAGTGGGAAAGAAAGTGTTTAAAATATCCTTGGAGCTAAACAAATACTAAACTAAACATACCACTATTCTCTGTTAGAAAGCCTTATCATGCTTAAACCTGAGCATGTATTAAAGGCACTCTCTGAGCTGAGGGCCAAATAAATAATATTAAAAGTGTTGCATGTTTGAATTTTTTTTTTTTACAGTGAAGGCTTGATTAGGAATTTCTGTTTCTGTGAAGCTAAACAATCAGGAATATTTTAAAGAATTAAAAGAGTATAAAGAGGTTGACAAAACTGTGTCAACTCCCACAGACATCTAGGCGCATGTTTATATTAATGGATATGAGAAATCTATTGAATGTGCAGAATTTGAGCTTAAGTGCATTACTCTAAAATACACTACAAGCATGTACTAAAGCAATATTAATCTTGAATATCTCTGTGCACATGTACACACACAGACATTTATAAAAGGGATTTTTTTTTCCAGATTGAAGCTATACAATGACATATTTGCCTCAGTTCAAAACATATCTTTGTTGTCTCATAATAAAGACCACGTGGAATCCATGTTAAAATGAAAAGTTAAACCACTTATACTCTAAGTAAAGACTTACAAATCCAAATCTTGTATAATGTATGAAATGCTTATGTACGCTTGATACATAGGACTCCATTAGATACTCTGTCACTGTCCAAATACAATTTTCTTTTTCTTTTTTTTTTTTTAAATGAGTCAGTCAGAAACCTCTGATAGCACCATTTCAAATGCAAATAATTCTGTTCCAACTGCCTCTTTACATTAGCTAAATGAAGTCATCAGTAAACAAAATTGGAAGAAATCTTAACACAACTGCTGTAAACAACTTTAAAAGTTTTATATCCCAAAAGATTAAAACTGTTAGAAGACAGTTCAGATTCACTGGAGATGTTCACCACTGATAGAGTTTATAGTCAAAAATAACCTCTCTCATCTCACCCAAACTGATACTGGTCACAGCAAATTATAATCAAAGATAGATTTCTTGGAGGGTGATAATACCATTAGATTTAAGGAATTAAAAATACATGAAACTTTTGAGTTAATGAACAGGGTCCTTAACTGCTCATTTAATTCAAACAGCTGTTTGTTAATGCCCTAAGCAGTGTCATAAACTGTGAAAATACTGTTGAGTGCAAGACACTAGTTAATGCTATAAAGCAACACATGCTCTAATATTAAAAGGATTTAATGGGATTAATAGAGAATAAAACATTAACTCCCTATTATGATGTTTTTAGGACCCAAGGGCAAATTCTGGCTAAAAAGGACTCTGGTTCTAAAAGCACAAAAAGTAAACTATAGCACTGTACAGCAAATCATGGCAATTTTATGCTCCTGAAAAAAAGTGGAACCCTGATAAGATCACATCTGTTCCAATCACAGACTGGATAAAATCACTGTTTACTAAAGTCCTAAATAACTAAATATGTGGAACCCCAACAAGATCCCATCTGTTAAGACTACAATTTGGATAAGGTCCCATTACAAAAATTTCTATATAATAACATATTCACTACAAAATAATGAAAATTTTTATTTATTTTAGTTTCATCAATCCTTTCATAGGGATACACAATATTGTAAAAATCCTACAGCATAATTAATTGGCTTGATGAACATTAATAATGTATTAGGATTTGGATTGTCAATTCAAAAAAGCAATAAAAAACTACTCTTAGTGTTCAAGCTATATAACCTCAGTCGTATGTTCTTAATTCTAGTTATTTCAAATACATCTATAAAATAGTTTTTTTCCATTACTAATGCAATGACAGGTTTGGCAGTATATTTAGTTCATGTATAAATTACAAAAGCTTATTTGCGAAGGTAACTACCAGTTTTTCTAGTTTTCTATTGAAAAAACATTCTTCTACAAAAAAAAAAAAAAAAACAAACCAGAAAGTAGGCTGAATTTACCTTTATAGGTATATTTGAAAATTGTCAGTAGTAGCAGAATTAAAGAAAAAAGTTCATACAGGCTTAATATATAAATAAAACCTATTTCAAGTGCATAACGTTTTATAAAAAGTCATGCTGCGGAAAAGAAGAATTAAGGATTTGGTCTTTTTTCTAAAGATTGAAGGAAGCAAGCTTAAACATTACACTTTCGGTCCTATTGTCATCCAAAATATTATTAATTGCTTTATAGGGTGGCAGATAAAATGATACATACTTCTGTTCTTTTAAATTGAAAAAAGAATCCTAGCAATATCTTCTAAGCAATATAATTACAATTCTTTGGTTCGTTCCTGTATTTAAGATTCTTTAAAACATTATTAATAATTTACAATTGTACCTGCATAGTAGATATTTTCACCTGGATATCTCAGATCATGACTTTCAGAAGATCACAGGACCAGAGAGAGTAGAGCTCTCATTTTTAGCAAAAGTGAGGGCTGTCAGCCACCAAAAAGGTAATGAAAGCTGTGAATGCTCATAATTTCTGCTTAAGTTCATAAAGAATATACATTTCCACTGCTTAGTACCTCAAAAAATTGCTTAAAACCACTCACATATCCAGGGGATAAGAATAATCGACTTACAAAGCAGTGGTCTTCAACTAAAGATTGTGTTTAGATATTCACATACCAGCTTTTCCCATAAAAACATAGCAATTATTTATAGAGTGAGGGAGAAGGAACAAAGAAACAAATTAAGAAATAGAGTTTTGCACATTTACACAAACTCTAAATAATTAGAAATGCAAGTCAAAGTATATTCAAAATCCCAGTTTGACCCAGCAGAGATTTTAGTTTCAGATATGGGCTGCTGGGGTTTTTTTTGTTTGTTTTAGTATGTGAACATTTAAAGCAAAAGAATGTTCCTGCATGTTTATACTAGATTCCATTTGCAATAAAAGGCCCTATTTCCCTTACCCCTTCTGGTAGGTAAAATCATCCTGACTTTTTATCTTGGACATATGTGTGTTCTTCCCTATAGACTTTCTTTTACATTTAAAATACAACAGTCTAAAGATCTCTCCTGACTTCTGTTCCACCTTTCTCATTGTGTAACACATTCACAAGCCAGCTTCTCCATGAAACTATCTTTTTCCCCACCTGAACTTGCTTGTATGTACTGTGTCCTTAGAATTCCCTATAAGGCTCGCATGGCTGCATTTGGTGAATCTGCTCCTTATGACACTGCTTCCAATTCAGTGGTCATCACTTCAAAGTTAGCATTTGCCAAGTGTTACATGTTCTGAGGTTTTGCAGTGCGGGCACAGAGGCTTGTACTAAATGCACACTAATTGTGTAGAACGCACTAGAAAACACCTTTCTACTGAAGGTGACTACTGTATTACAGTATCACTTCCTTTAAGGTTTTCTGCCACGCTTAGGTTTGCAAACACTTCCTACTTCTTAATGAGAAGGTGATTTAATTTTTTTTCCATCTAAATAGAAGACATATTTCATATCTGAAAACTTTCAAATATATTGTTTTCATTATACATATTTAGCAGTGCTCATCAGTAACAACATCGTACTGGGTTGGCTGAGATGGAGTTGAGTTTCTTTATAGCAGCTCGTACGGTGCTGTGTCTCAGATTTGTGACCAAAATGGTGTTAACAACACACTAAAGTTTTAGTGATTGCTGAACAGTGCTTGCACAGCATCAAAGTCTTCTCTGTTCCTCACTCTGCCCCCGCCCCCAGTAAATAGATTTGGGATGGGCAAGAGGATGGGAGGGGACACAACCGAGCAGATGACTTGAACTAACCAAAGAGATATTCCATGCCTTATGATGTCATGCTCAGCAATCAGAGAGGAAGGAGGGTTGGTAGGTAGCCAGCTTTTGCTTGGGAACTGGCTGGACATTGGTCTGCCCATGGGAAGTGATTGCCTGCCTTTGCCTTGCCTTTTTTTCCTCTTTCCTCTTTCCTCTTTTCCCTTCCCTTCCCTCCTCTCCTCTCCTCTCCTCTCCTCTCCTCTCCTCTCCTCTCCTCTCCTCTCCTCTCCTCTCCTCTCTCCTCTTTCCTCTCTCCTCTTTCCTCTTTCCTCTTCCTTCCACTTCCACTTCTCTTTTGCTTATTAAAATATTTTTATCTTGATATACAAGTTTTCTTGGTTTTACTCTTCCTTTTCTCTTCCCCTGTCCTGCTGGCGGTAGGGGGTGCAGGAATTGAGTGAGTGGCTGTGTGGACTTAGCCACTACCTAGGGTGAGCCCACCACAAAGTTAGCTGATAGAAAATCACCTAGTAGTTCAAAATCAGGCAGGTTCGAGAAAGGTTCCTAAAAAGAAGTCACTTTTTTCTTACTGTCTCTCAATCCTGATAGCATGGAGTTGATATCTATGATTTTTGTTGTTGTTGTTGTTGTTAAAAATTTCTTATATAAGTTCCAAAGTATTTCATCACTGTTCTCATTCTTAAATTAAACTTGTAAAAAGGAAATTCCAAGGTCAAGACTGATACTGTTCTTTAACTTTAGTTAACTGGACCTAAACATAATGTTATAACCAATAATGGTAATTTTTAAAATGTTGCAGTGTATAGTAGACACAACGATATAGGTTAAGTTAAAGAACAGACTGTCTTTTTTCTATTGAGATCAAAAGAACAGTTTTGACAAAAAGCAGTATAATTTTGTTTGTTGACAGTTTATGATGAATTTTATGTTCTGTGCTTCCTAAAGGGGATGATGGCTGAAAAGCAGAAAGGAGATTTGCCTCTTTTCTTGGTCCTGGCTGCTAATCCATGGTCAGATGGAGCTTACTGAAGAGAGACTGGAGGATATGTCCTTCTCCTGAAAGCCACTGAATATGTTCAGCTGGAAGAAACTCCTAGAGTACAGGCTAGAGCAGGCTGAAAATCACACAAGAATAGTAAGCCTGCAGAAAGAGCAGCCTGGGAAACTCCTGAGAAGGGCAGGGAACTGACAGACAGATCTCAAGGGTGCTAGAAAGCAGATTCAGGTGCCCTGAAACCTCAGTAAAATCGAAGGTTTGTTGTTCTGTTTACATGATGTTGATGGAAGGAAGAAGTTGCTGCAATGGCACAGAAGTAAGGCACTGGCAGGAAGATTTTGCAGATTCTCTGTTGAGAAAGTTCTGCCATGAGGGAGACGGCCTGACACAACTGCCTTCACAGTGCTCACTGCTCAGAAGAGAGAGCAAGAAAAGAAATGCCTTACTGGGTTATAATGCGATTTTCCTCTTGCCCAGAATTCTTTGTGGCAAGAAATGCTATTTAGGGAGAGCACATGAGCTTTACTGCTCTACATGAAGTATTCCCCCAATGCCACAGCATGCACTATCACTAGATTAGGGACACGAGAGAGTATGGTACATCCTTGCTATTCCCTGTAGCACCAGTTTATGGAACTGCTGTCCACAAACTTGGTTAATCCCTTTTGGAACCACTAATAATCTCCATTTCCACAAACTCCTGTTTATGGAGAAGTTTATTACTGACTGTGTAAAAAAAAAAATTTTTTTTTAAATCTTCATTTGAAAGCTAACTCCTACTAGTTTTGGTAACTGGTGTCTGACTCTAGTGTTGCAATAATAGTTCTGCTAAGTTTTAGGTAAGCCGTATTTGTGAGTTTATTTTGCAGAAGAACTGACACACAGAGAAGTATGGGAAAGAAAAGGAGGAAAGTTCTTTTCTCTAGGTAACTTCATTCTAACACAAAAAATTATTTAGCCTAAAATTCAGGAGACTTTGTCTCTGCCAGGAATATGTGGAATCCATCTGATGCAAAAAAACCCCCAAATCTGTAATGGAAAAGACATAAGAGCATACGGTAAATAGCCGTATTAAATTTCATTGAGGAAGTATGGAGGGAAAAACTTAGGTCTGTTTTGTAGGCGTGTAATTGAGAAAGAACCCTTAGGAAGGGAAAGACACAGACCAGACTCAGAGACAAATCATTCTTAAAAATTCAGAGAGGGAATGTTGTGGTTTAGCCACAGACAGCAGCTGAGTACCACGCGGCCGCTCGCTCACCCCTCCACCCCACAGTGGGATGGGGAGAAGAATCAGAAGAAAAAGGTAAAACTTGTGGATTGGGATAAGGACTTGTGCGTACTAGGGCAGCAAAGGGAGAGGGAAATAACAACCATACTTATAAAAGAATATACAAAGTGGCTAGTTTGGGTCAGCTGTCTTGGCTGTGTCCCCTCTCAGCTTTTTGTGAAAATGAACTAACTCTACCCTAGCTGAAAACCAGGACAGGGAATCAATACATTAAAAAGTTACCCAGAACTGAAGCCTGTAGATCCTGGATTACTGGATCAAAAGATTTCAATCCACACAGCACTCACAGCATCCAAGTCTGTAGTCCATTTAAAGTGGTGTAACTAGAAAAAGAACAGGTCTTTCTGGCTATTTTTTCTTCATTCAAACTTAACATGAGAGACTGAAAACCATTTAACCTGATAAAGAATGATTGGACAAGAAAGAGATTCCTAAATACCACCAGTGCCATGCTCAACTTGTGAGACAATTCAGTGGAATTAATGGGGCTCGCAAAGAAAAATACACAAACCAAAAAGTATTGCATGGACACAGACTTCGAACTCACATTTATGATATGGCAATCAAGTGATAAAGCTGATGCTTGTTAGAACAACTACAGTTGGCCCAGGCAGCTATATATAGAGTATAGCACATCAGATGTTACACATTATCTAACCAGGACCAGTCCTGGTGGGTTTACAACATGCATGATAAAGCTTTCCACTAAAGGGATGATCTCATTCTTGCATCAAGAGAAAAAAGGTAAATAAGGATTGAGTTGAGGGTGCTTTGGATAAATACTTTGGAAGTTCTGGAAATTTCAGTGGATCTTAGCCTTTGTTAAATTAAAGAGGTGAAATAGGTGCCAGATACATACATCATCAGTGATTTCCAATTGCCACCCCAAAAAACAACAATCAGTCTCATTGAGGTCAAACTATGACACAGAAATCTGTTCAATGTATCCTAGTAAGTTCAGAGGAATTTAGGAAAGACCTTCAGCTGAGATTCCAGGATGTCTGGAAATAACTGTTATGGGATCATCTTGGAGCCCCAGAAAATCCTCTGATGTCTTGTATGGAGAGTCACATAGTCGAATCAAAGCCTGTGATAACTATTGGAAATTGAAGTCTCAGATGCATTTCCTATAGCATTGCCTTGATGAGTTCCTCGAAAAAGACTGTGGTATTAAGTATGGTACTACTGGATGAATGTTTACTGACAGATCTCCGACATCTACACCACTAGGACAGGACCGCAACATTTCAAGCTCTGGAAAGTCTACTCACTTTAAGGAACAGGTGTAGGCTGTTCTACCTCAAAGGTCTGACAATTTCAGTCTCGTGTTACAGTACTGAAAACAACTATGTGTGAACAGAACTTCAGGGCAGAAGGAGCAACTGCAGGTTTTGCAGATGTGAAATTGAAAGGGAGCTGTTCTGACTTTGTACTTGTATTTATATTTTGAAAAAATAAGTCAACCAGGCTAGAGGGAAGTGAATTGTCATGGGGATGGACAAGAGGTAAATTGGGATGGAAAGTTTTAGTGCAATATAGGAGAGTAATCACTGCACATAAATCTGTACATCAGCTTCTTGAAATTCTGGAGGGATGAAATAAGAAATGCTATGGTAGAAGGACAATTTATAAAGAACTTGAGACTATAATAAAGAAGGAATACTTTGTTGAAAAGTAACTACTATCATTCATTCAAATCTTAAAGCATTACAGTTTCTTATTTGAAAGTGAAAATGGAGAAGGGAGGGGAAAGCAACCTTCTTTATATATTTATATCTATTGACTTCCCTTACCATTTACTTATTACAACACGACCAGGTTATCTCAACATGCCATTTCAGAAATATGCAAATTAATGACAAATACATGTATACATGGGATATACAGGGATTTACACTGGAACAGAATCTTCACAGAAATAACTAAGTGAATCTGCACAGAATTCTAAATAGTTAATCTAATCGACAATAATTCTTTTATTGTTTCTACTGAAAACTGTTGTGTTCTTACTGTATTTATATACTGAGAAATTTTTAGGAGCTTCTTTGAGCCTGTTAATGGTTCCCCTCATTCATTAGTAGACAATGTTGCTCATTGAATATGAATTCTATCTCAAGAACCCATTTTAATAAAACTACTTATCATTATGTGAATCCTTTCTGAAAGGATTTTACTAATAATAGTAATAATATTTTTGCAGTTGTCATAGCTGCCAAAAAGGGAAAAAAGGAAAAGTATAAAGGAAATGCTTAAGTAGACAATGCAGAAACATTTCCTCATGACTCAAAAAGTGATATCCACAGATTTTGTAAGCACTGGATTCAAGTTAAATGTGACAGTCCCACAGCATTAGCTAACTAATGTATTTTAAATCTTGTATTTTCATATGCAGAAATACTAAAAATCTTTGTAGTATTAACTCATCTGTGGGTATTGTTGCCTACAGCACTTTTACAAAACAGAGTTTAGAAATTCAAGTGACAGCAAACAGTCCAAGATTAAAGAATCACTGAAGCAAGGCTTTAATCAACATCCATAAGAAAAACTTCTTCCATTTCAGGGCCTAAGTTTTCCTCTTGGAAGACTTATGACTGACCAGAAACAATTACTGAATGTCTTGCTAACATTATGTTTTGCAGCTAAGCCATGTACAATAAATCAGCTCTGTCAAAGTTGAAGGTATGGGGTTTGAATGGAGAACTTGATGGTAACCTTGAACCTTCTGAATCAGCTGGTAGGGAAAATGACAAGGCTAAAATCTCAGAATCATTAAACCAATTTGGAGCAAACAGAGTCCTACTTACTAAGTGTTTTGATGATCTCCCACAGAGGATAAAATAGTAAGAAAGAAATACATATAGTCACATTACTTCAGCAGAAACTAGTCAGTTGTCTGGGAACCAGATCCTTAGCAGGGAATGGAAGAAATTTGCCTTTCTGACAAGATTCTTGAGGAATCTTCCACATGTGGGCATAGCTATGATTTATTGACTTTTTAGAGGGGTCAAAAGAGCATTTAGCATTTGTGAGAATATTCATAATGGTTAACTTTATAACTCAGAAGTTTAGTCTCTTTAAAATGCTTCCATAATCCATGAAAAGAATAGACTCCCTCAAAAGATAGCTAAGAACAGCAGTATAATTATTTGCTTTGAAACATTCTTGAGACTTGATAAAAACTGATTGACTGACCCTCTCTGTTCTATGCTAGGGACTGAAAATATCACCCAATGTGCCCAACCCCCATCTAATTCTGGGTACACATCTATTGCTCAGAATTTGTAAATGAGATACCTTGTACCCTCTGTGCTTGCCCATCAAATAGCTGCAATCTAATTGTAAGAAGACAAAAATGACATATATTTTCTTACGTTTTCTGTATTTTTTTACAACAGTTTTCTTCTTCAGCTGTCACTACCTTTATCATTTTAACACAGAGCTCCCAATTATTACCATTAATAAGTTAAAAAAATGGAAGATAAAACCAAATTGGTGAAAGCATGGTTTAAGATGTGAGAAGACATTTCTAGCAAAATTTATATCAAAGTTCCAATTCACCATAGGCTAACAGACATCAGATAATTAAATATGTTGTATGTTGATGAATTTAGTACAAGAAGATATCATAGCATTCTTAAGAACAAAAGTAACACAGCTTCTTACACATCAAAGAATCAAAAGGACCCTTAACAGGAATTTTTTCTTAACTGAAATCATGACCTCTAGCCATTTTGAGCTAAGCGTTTAAAGCCGGAAGAGAGATTCTTGGATGGATCTATTCTATAGTAGTGTACAGATCAGAAAAAAACAGTATAGGCTTTTTCAAGTTACTAAAAGTGAAAACATTTATCAACCCTGGTTAATACCTATGGATGTTGACACTATGGACTTCTGGTTATCTACAAAACTAGTGGTATCAGTAATTTAGGATGTTGAAATCTCATCTATCACATCATGAGAGCTATAGGTGTTGTTTTTCTCCCCCTGCTCAAGTATCCCTTTGATTTTTTAAAAAATAATTCAAATTAAATGTCTAATACGTTAAAATTACAATCCAGAACTTGTTAGAAAGTATTCTTTTATGCCTCTGTGCAATGTCTAATTTTTAAGTTTAATTTTCAGTTCACAGTACTCAAGATGTAGATGCAAAGAAAGGTGAAGAGAAAGATGGATAATAATAGTCATTAATTTTGTCACTAAACAATGAGGCATAGCCTCCCAGTTTTTATCGCTGCTGTCAAGATAGAATATTAGTATTAAACCTTGCCTTCATATGTATACTGTGTTTCCACATTCATTTGTATCAAAAATAATATCAAAATTGGTTACAACAAAGGGAAAGCAAAAGACCAATAAATTTCTTCCTAAGATAGTTTGATCTTCATATCTAGAACTGTAGGTACAAGACAAATGTTTATCTTTATTACAAATATTTCTTACTCCTGTGGGATCCATAAGATGATCACTGAAAATGTGAAAATGATCCATGATGGACTTCTCTGAATGAACAATCTTTTTAAAAAAAATTGTTTATGTTTTCAAAAGAATAATAAATCCAAAAAATTATTAGGAGAGGAATGATCAGATAAGATAGTAAGATAAAAAGCTAAAGTGACTTTAAAATTCATGTCATTACGTACAACATCAGGTTTAAAAATCAGGATTTCCAGACTTTCAGTTTACTAGTCATCACTGAGGGACATCTGCAAGTGAAGCAGAATTAGAATCATTTCTATCTTGGTAACCTGTTTATCATCTTGAATAGTTTCAGGGAAGGCACACTGAGCAAAACAACATTTCTATTCTCAGCAGAGAAGTAAATATTTACTTGCAGGTGCATATATCCTCTATTCTAAAATGTGATCAGGGTTGAATTTAGCAAAAAGGAGTGGGAAAACAGAACAAATTTTTCAGGTTCATAACAGTTAGCAATCTAATGGAAATATTTAAAAACAACTAAAGACATTTACTGCTGCAAGTAACTAACTCTTGGATACTATGGCATATAAATATTTATCCCAACAGCACATACCACACTTACCAGTTCCTAACTGACTAAGCAAGCTTACTAATAATGTGTTATTTTTTTTAAATTCTATTATTCATCAGAACTTCAATCCATGTAAACCAGCTTTCAGTTAATTCTGCCTTACCACATCCTCATAAGTTTCCTATCAGAGAAAATTTCTGATTAAAAAAAAATGATGTAAAAGTAAATTGAAGAGTAGATTGAAAACAAAACAATACAAACTCCTTTCCTGTCTATGTGAAGAAAGAACTGGTGGTTGCAGCTTCTGAGTTTCTCACCACTGAATGCACGGATGTGGCAAGACAGCTACCAGGAAGCGAGTGTTTGGCATTTTGGATGACATTTTGGGCTTGATCTCATACAAGGCAGAGTAGAATGTCTCTGTTTTGCAGTAAAGTACCTTTGCCTATTTAGATACAGAGATATTTTATTTGTTAGACATGAAAGACCGCATTAACAGCTGATTTCAAGCATGGGTGTCTTAGAATCTGCTGAGCTAGAAGGAAATACTCCAAAGTACTGCCAAGCCAAGAGTATAGGTTCCAATGCTATAAAACCTTTGCTTCTCAGTGTAACGGCAGGGAGATATGGACATTAACGTTCTCTCCTGTAGCACTATTTTGAGAATAATCCAAATGAACTTCAATGCAAATGGTAATGTTTATAGATTAAAAATATCAACTTATGTATTTGTAGGTAGCATAGTGTGGCTACAGAAAAAAATGAAAGAGTATTTTGGAAGGCATGTCTGAGAGATATATACGGTAAGTGTTTCAAGGCCCTCTCCCCTCCAAGGATCCTGAAAGTTAAATAGTTCTTTTCTCCCCAATGAAAGACTTAACTAAAATAAGCAGTATGAACACATCTCCAACTGTGAACTAATTAAAGACAATTCCCTTTCATGGTTTTCCCACTAAATGTCATTTGTGATTTTATTTTGCTTTCCCAAGTTTGTCTTACTTTACATATCTGTCCTCTGTAAAGTTAATGCAAAATACTAATTATTTTAAATACTGGACAATTTAAGCAAAACCTCAGGAAGTCAACATCAGCATTTATTAAAAATCTGAAAAAAAAATAATTTTAAACTGTGAAAACATGTACAGTTTCAAACTGGTAATATTTTTTAACTTTGCCAAACAATAACAAAAAATAAACAAAAAAAAAACCACCAAAAAAAAGAGAAATCAGGAACCCATTATTTTAATTTTACTTGGAGCTATACACAGCATAAAATGCAAATGCCTATATAATGTTCAAGTCAGCCTTTGAAATATCTATGTTACTTTAAATTAAGTAAAGTTTTCAGCACCTCCAGATCAAACCAGCTATATGACAATATAAGTAACAAAAATTAACTGATCCAGTTAACATCCTTGGGGTTTTATAATCATACTCCACATACATTGCCCTGTGGCATAGGAAAATAGAAGGCTGGGGGTTTTTAAGAGTTACAAATTGACATTCATAAAGATGTAGGAAAAAACCAAGTTCCAGGGAGAAGCAACTTGGACTGGAATTCAGTTTGACCTGTTTTGAGCAGGAGGTTGGACTACAGACCTCCCAAGGTCTTTTCAAACCCGAATGACTCTACGATTTTAACCCTGGGGAGTCACATCCTCCTCCTTGACTGCAAAGACGTTGGCAACATGGCACCTTCCTCACCCTTGCTTCTATGCTCCATAACTGTGGGGACGTAGGCGACACGAAGCGATCTGACAGCCTGCCCCTCCTACTTTACTTCCCAGCAGCCTCACGGTCGGTCTCCTATCCCATCACAGGAAATGCGTTCCTGATGGTCAAAAGTCAGAGACTTCATATCACATGGATGCTGAACTTGCGATGATACAATAGGCATTCTGAATTTTATTCATGAATGAATATACTTATGCACGTACATAACAGGCTGGGAACGCGGTATCCTTCCCTACAGATTGACTCGCTCCCCCTCTGAAGTTGGCCACCACTGCATTACTATAATAAAGAAATGCCACAGTTCAAAACTAAGCAATGAAGTTACAATTCAGCTTTCAAAAATTAAACAGATAGTTCTCATTCCCTTTTAAGCCTACTGGGAAAACGTTGCTAAAGTCAAAAGGGCAGCTTTGCTGTCTGTTTCTCCAATCAATGCTCAGAACATTTAAAACGGCCTATCGCACCTACCCGTAAACAAAATCTACATTCTGCTGCAAAACCTTGAAAGCCAATTGGTACAGCAAACCGGAACTACTTTCATTTCAATTTAAAAATTAATATTTTATCTTAATTACATATGTAAATGTGTAAGACAGTCAATACAGAAACCCCTACTGACTGACATTGATCATGAAAAAATACATCAGATTTATACTCTGAAGACCTTTGTCACATCTGTGATAGCTCAGCATGGTCATGCATACCTATGTGAAGCAGAAGTATTTAATAATTATCCCCACCGCAGCTGAAAATACCTTCTGCTGCTAGGGAGATTCATGAAAGCTGAGAAATCTCTAAAACTGAAGAAAATCTGCCTTTAGGGACAGCCGACAATCTCTTCAGTTCTTACTGATAGCACTCTAGTAAGTGTTATCTTCGGATATTTACTCAATACACTTAGAGCAGTATTTTTAAATTAGCAAGAAGTTCTTATTATCCATACTCATTTTCATACACAATGCACTAGATCAGAAAAGGGAACTGAAACAGAAAAGTAAAATACAGCTTTAGAGAAACTCAGCTATTCAAAACATAAGCTTACTTATTGCCACTGCCTCAGCTCCAAGGATTAGGTTTATGAGCTGACAACTTGACAGTATTTCTTTGTTATGAATAGCTGAGAACATCCAATTGTCATACAATAATTTTCAGTAATTAGTATACATATTAGAAGTAACTCATCTTTTCACAAGAACAATGTTCTTTTGGATAAACAATAGCTTCTGCAACACTAAATTATAGAGGCCATGCTACTAATTTATGGTGGGTTACAATTATACATGTTGTGGGCCACAAGCACTCTGTGGGCTGTGTAATGAAGGCCAATAGTTTAAAAACTGATTAGAATTACAAATAATCTGCCAGGTGTTTTCATTGCTGTTACGGAAGACAGCGCTATCTTAGTCTTGAGTGTCCAAAGCCAAGATGAAAGAAAATATTATGGAAAACTCTATGGTCAATAAAACTGCAGAAACATCTTTTTCAAAACAAGTTGTTATTTTTAGATCACTGATCCAGAATGAAGATAGCATACTAGTGGCACTAGAACTGATGTTAACAAAAAATCTCATCACTCCATACACACGTTGTACCAGTCCTGTAATTTGATCACCAATCTGGTTAGACAATCTGCAAGAGATTTGTGGGCACAAAATCAATTGAGAATAAGAATAATTATAGAAGAATGGTACAATAGATAGTTGGAATTATCTGTACTTACATCAAAGGAGTATGTGACAACTTTCTATCTCACATCATTGTATGACAATTTGAAATACTCCTTTTCAATAAATTCAGAATAAACCAAGGAAGCTCACAAGTACTTTTTTTTCTTCCTACTAGAATTTTAATGCAGAATTTTAGACGTATCTAAGAAAAAATCATTGTATTAATACAGGTAATGGTTATCTGTGATGATAGCCAATCAACAACATTATGATAAGCAAAACCTCACCACTAGATCTCAGGTATCCAGCTATAAAAATTGAATATATTATTTATATAACATGTAATAAACTGGTTTGAATTCAACAGGCAAAAAATAGTAGTATTTTTGTATTGGATAACATATCTTAATTTGGGAATGGTTGTGCTGATGAAAGCAATATAATTTGCTATTTTGCAACAGCTTTAAGCAGTCCAAGATTAGAAGAGGTTTTAGAGAAAACAGGTCAGAATATAGGACATGAAAATATACTCTAGCAGTCAGAATGAGAAAAAAATTACAGTACTGTGGATTTAAAAGACAAGAATTAAATGTTTTTCAGTGTTAAAACCAAGGAGCTTTTTGTGACCATACATATCATACAGGTAGAAGGTTCTGAAGTCTAATTGTCCTGGAAAGTCCACTGCCTATACACACACAGGTTTTATGGTTCTACAAATTATAATATTTGTTGCATGATTAAATTATTTATGGATTTTAAATGTATTAAAATATTCAGACCAAGTGGTCTGATATTAAACACATATGTGATCAAATCACAAAGGGAAGTTAATTGCTGTGCTCATGTGCTTATACAGGAGTACTGTATAAGGAACATAAAAAATACAAAAATAAAACATAGAAAACTAATTATATAAAGAACATTAACTGGATTTAAAGTATCCAAAATGTCAAAACCACAACACCATTCATCAGTTCAGGGCAAAACCATTTTTCTGTCATTCAGTGCAGCTTATTAAAATTCAGTTGTCAAGGAACAGTAAGTAGGTATGAGTTAGTCTGCAGATTTCCTGTGAGCATATACTAATGCTGTACATTCCAAGAGTTATGTTATAGATCAAATAATAGTACATTCAAGTTTACATTTAACACGAGAGGAAAATACACTTACATGTTAAATTTGGCTTTGACTTGACTTTTTTTTTTATTTATTTATAAATAGCAAGCAATTACAAGTTTTGCATTAAAATAACCTTATTGCATGGACATTAATATTAAATTTCTATTTTTCTGCACCTATTGCACTTTCTACTTATAAATCTCTTAAAATTCATCTAAGCTGAATGCCAGAGTTTTTAGTCACCTGACAGAATCCTGTGATATTTAGATTTCATGTATCAATTAAATTAACACTAAAATTTTTGTTATTTGGGTTGTTGGTCTGCAGAATTGCATGCTGTACTGTTGTAAATTTATAATGTAAATGTAGGTTTCTAAGACAGTTGGTACTCCTCAAGTTCGTAATTCAGCTGGATTAAATCTTGTTACAGAGCTACACCCTAAATCACTACTAAATTTGAAATATATAACCTAATATCAAAACATATGAGCATTTGTGCTAAATTTAGGAATCCATAAAAATTTTAAATATTGGCTTAAAAATCCAAAATATAGCATTTCCCCTTATTTGTGACAGGTTTTGTAATCCAGCATGTTTTTTAAAAATAGGTATTGTCTTGTCCAGTGCAGAAGAATATCACTATGCAATGGTGGTTTTCTAAACCTTATTGCACCAAAACAATTGCATTTGTGGAAACTGAAGCATGAAAAGCTCTGAGGAATGATAAGAAAGAAACTGAGTATCAGTAGATGTTTTTGCATAAGGGTAACTGTAAATGGTGATCTTTGCAACAGTGTAAAATCCTTCAGCTTCATTTTGGGAACTCCTTGTCCTTGCAACTATCTTTGTAGGACAAAGTAAATTTAGGTCTAGATAAACGCAGCATGCAAAATATTAAAGAAACGGGGAAAAAAAATTAACTAAAAGTCATGTTTCTGCGGAAGATAATGAGGCTGCATAGATTTTGGAAAGGGAAGACAGAGTCTTCCTATTCTACAATAGCTAAAAGATGTTCTGAAAAAATAAAGGTAGACAAAACCATGAAATAGGTTCCAATCTTCTATGAAGTACTCTGTAGATGACTTTCCTTATGAATGTGAAGCTTACTGCAGATCAAGTTAAAAATCAATGTCAGATGATAAATGCTTATCAAGAAAAAAGTCTTTACTACATATCAGTTAAACTTGGATTTTGAACTAATTTGGATATTTACAATGAGTCTAGATTTCCATTATTTTCTCAGTGAAGTCAGTAGGAAATTTCAGGTTTTAGTGGAAAAAGAATAAAAGACTTCTAGTCAATCTTCTGACTTCTTAATCTTCTGATCTACAGTAACAGAATCCATTTCTATCAGATCTGCTAAGTCATGCTATATGAATGGCCCACTTGAGCTCCCATGGATACCCATGTCATAGAATCACAGAATCACAGAATGGTTTGGGTTGGAAGGGACCTTAAACATCATCTAGTTCCAACCCCCCTGCCATGGGCAGGGACACCCTCCACTAGACCACGTTGCCCAAAGCCTCATCCAACCTGGCCTTGAACACTTCCAGGGATGGGGCATCCACAACCTCTCTGGGCAGCCTGTTCCAGTGCCTCACCACTCTAACAGTAAAGAATTTCTTTCTAACACCTAATCTAAATCGACCTTCCTTCAGCTTAAACCCATTACCCCTTGTCCTGTCACTCCATGCCCTGAAAAACAGTCCCTCACCATCTTTCCTGTAGGTCCCCTTGATGTCATAACCGACACCAGCCTGAGGAAGAACCTATTTATGGTTTTTTGACCATTGTAATTCTAAGAGAGGGAACTACCGGTGCAGATTTTTGCTCAAATAGACTCTGACACATGCAAAATCTGCTCATGCAAGTCCTTTTACAAAACTGGGTTCTTATTTTGCAACCAGATTGGATTAGGACCACTGAAAAATCTGTCATTTGTACCTTTTAGGCAAACAGTCCTGAGACACTCATTTGTAGATTCTTTTATGATTTTAGGCAAGAAAGGATGATTAATTTTTTCTTTAAAATATTCTCTGCTTTTTTGTCCCTTTTTTTTTGTTTGTTTGTTTTGTCTCCTATCTATATGAAGTCTACTATCATATCAAGCTTCCTGTGCAAAACCCAAACTTCCAAAATGGCAAACTCTTTTTAATTCTTATTTGACTACTTGGTACCACTGCCTACTGAAAAATTATGTGCTTATTAAAATACTATTTACCAGAACTGGAACATCCCTGTGCTCACTGACATGCAAAATGGTTTGCTTTAATCTCTGACATGATCAAACAGTAATAACAGCTTTGGACCACCATTGCTCCAAAAAAAAAGCAACATACCTTAGCAAAGAGGGGTGGTATGTTCTAGCTAAAAAGCCAAAAAAGGGCAAATTAAACAAATTTATATAAGATGGAAATAAAGATTTCTATTTCTATTAACAAAGCATAGGTCTGCCCAGCTATTAATGTCTACGTAAAATGTGTATTCAAATCACACCTGTTCGGTTTCTCAAAAGTGCTATTTCAGCTAATTTAACCATTCATTCCTCTTAGGGACACATTTTGCTGGGAAATTTAAGCTACTGAAATCAACCTGAGTAAATCATGCAGTTAACTGATTTTTGATAATAGAAAATTTTGGCTGACTGAAAATGCTTAAAGACTGTGGAAGTACAGAGTACTGGTGGATGACTAGACAGTTTTGCACTCCATATGTCACATACACAAGTCTCAACTAACAAACTTGTTATGATCTAACTACTTGCACTGGAACTGCAGAGCTAGAAAATATGACAGATAAATCATTCATCTACATAGATTATTATTTTCCATGAATGAATATAAACAGAATATACTGGAGGTGTTTTCCCTCCTTCTTTAGCAGGCAGACAGGATCATCAAGTAATAAAACTGTAGAATTGAGTTCTTTTCTTCATGTCTACCAGTTTAATTTGTTTTGTACCAAAATAAAATATACTGGTGTACGCAATTTATTGAGTTGAAATAACCTTTGTATTCTTATGGGATTTACTTGCATTGCAGAAACAAGTATAACCTAAGTTACTGTCTATGACTTAATGAGGCGACCTCTTAAGAAGTATGGTCCTAAAAATCCTATTATTCCTAGCTACAACAATCAACACTCACATTCTTATTTTGTGTTCAAAATGGAGAGAAAGAGCAGAAAATGGCTACCTTGCAATTTATCAAAACCTCTGCTCCCTTCATTGAGATGAGGGAGACAATTCTACTAGAGCTGGCTTACATCTTGACTCCCAACACTCTAAATACCTCCTATGTGGTTTAGACGTAGCACTCTTATTTGAAGGCTAGCAAGATCCCATTTTGGAGCTGGAGTTAAGAACAGGTTCTGAGTCAGCTTCTCTTTTTTTTCCAGTCGATAAAGTGAAGTGGTGTGATGGGCTGTTTAGTTCTACATTGAACACACTGCTGACCCACTATAGGAAATGGGAGGGAACGAGTTCTATATTTCCAACTCAATAAAGAAGATTTCAGAATTTGTATTTTACTAGATACACTAAATTTGGGGTTTATGTGCCACAAATCCAAGGTCTTAAACTAGTGATATCAATTTATTAATATAAAATCAAAACATTTTTTCTCCGTCAGACTATATGATTAACTAAAAGTCATCACTTGTGACCTTAGGCATGCACTGACCACAACAAAACACTGTTGTCGCCTAGCTACAAATTTCCGCTTTTAGATTCAGCGCAGCTTCTGAACGGTGAACTAATGAAGGACGTGTTTGCTCAAAAATCTTTTTTTTTAAACTTACATTGATGAGTCTAATAAGAGACAATACACTCTATGAGTCTTGTAACACACAATAAATTTAAGTACATATCCATTTGAAATATTTTAACAGTACACACTCATTTTTTATCAAAGCTGCATTCCTTTGATATATCTTATATTTTAGTGATTTAATGATTAAATTTTAAAGGAAAGACTTTAACCACAGTTCTTTCTCTGCTGATGCTTATATTCCTCATTAGCTTCTCTTTCAAGAGATAATTCAATACCATTATTACAAGACTCCCTCTACCCCAAATTGATATTTAGTGTGTTGTGATTTCACTGCCACAAATCCCAGTACACAGTTTCTGGATTGTTTGTGGGACTGCTTACTGACTTTGGTTGGCCTCAGGCAACTGTCTATACTACCCTATGATGTTACAATCATCAAAAAGATCTTCTACAAAATCATTGTGGCCCATTTTTTCATCAATGCATTGCCAGTTGAGCCATTTTGACTTCGAATCCTTCATTCTCTAATCATATAGTTTAAAATGACTGTAACTAAAATTGCTCTATCATATGATGGTAGGTTCAGCTCTGAACCTTCCATTTTTCTTGACAGGCTTGGGTGAGTTAAGAGTTACAGCATGTAAGATAGAAGTATTCTAAAAAAAAATGAGTATTATTTTTGGCTGCAGTATGTGAACCATAGCTATAAAACTGAGATTACCTTTGCATAGTTCTCCTGCCTTTGACTATGGGGTCAGAATGTAAATCACATTGTAAAGAATTTTTTAGCAGTTCAAGTTATTCTTGCACTCTGTACAACTTGCCAGGCTTACAATATTGCATTCTGGAAACAACACATTCCCCTGCAAATCAATTAAATAATCATTTAGACAAGATATTTAAAATACAAAGTTCTAAGCAATTGCACAAAGCTCTAGAATTAAAATTTCGTAATAAAAAGGCAGATGTTGCCACATCTTTAAAGAATACTTCCTCAATTGGTACGAGAGGAGGTTATGCCCTTCAGCTGCTGCTGCTGCCTTTCTTAGAAAATTTTTCTTTTCCTCAAAGACAAGTGGTCTAACCATGTTCAGTAAACCATTATTGAGTAACACAATTGCAACTGAAAATTATCATGCACCCTATCTTTACGTGGAGAAAAGTGCATAAAAAGAAGTAGCTTCAGATCAAACTACTGACACCAATGTGTCTCAAATTTTCCTAGATTCCTGCTAATTAAGATCATGGATTAGGATTAAGATAGATTATTTTGCTGACAAGTAATCATTTTATGATCACAATGACAGTTAGATGGTTATTTAAACTTATATATAGTCTCCATAAAATACTGAAAAAGTAGGTTGCATAGGTACCATTGCTTTTTAGGATATGATTTTTTTCTCCAGTATATAAGTGAAGCTACTAAAATGAAATAAAGAAATAATTAAGGTTGATGAGGTCTCTGAAAAGTTCTGCAGTTCCTTATTGTGGTACAGACACCACACACTTCCTATGCCAATGAGTCGATGAAATATGATCCTAAATGAAAATTATTTTTTTCTGTTCATGAACTAATACAGTTTGAAAAAAATGAAAGAACCTGAAACCTCACTTTGCATCTGGTTCTTATTACAAAGGTGGCATGTAGTTTTGAAGTTCGGCAGGAAAAGTATACATATTGGGTCTAGACTGCTCTGGCAAAGTCCCAGTGACTGAAGTCCTAGGGACTGAACTGATTCAGTGATCCAGGCTTATATCTATGGACTACTACAAATTTAAATTTCAGAGCTAAAAGGACATTCAAATACAAAATTTTGCTTCTGCAGCTCCCCAGCTGAAACTGAAGTTTATGTGGGGACAAGAGGAATTGAGATACTATATATGTGTGCTTTCCACTCCTTCTGTGGAACTGTATTGAGTTGGGTTGATCACAGGACATAGTTTAAGAGTAACTGCCTCAGGCTGCTAAAAGTCTGAAAACCTGTAACACCACCTGAGACCAGACACCATCTCCTTCACCTTGTGCTCCAGCCAACTTCTTGCAACTAGGAATGGTAATAACACAGGAGTGGCTATGATTTAGCAATGTAACCCAAGGATTCCCTATGGCAAGATAGCTTCATGAAGGCTGATTTCACCAACTTTAGTGTTTGCTTTGCCAGAAAGTGGACCACAATTAGAAGCAAGTACTCTCAAACATTCAGAATGAAGTTACTTGAATTTCACATAGGGTAGATCAATGAGAATACATCACACCAGCGCTTCATGTGTGGGAACTGACCTTTTAATTCATTTCAGACCACGTTTCTTATTTTTACAGCACTAACTGGACTAAGTGTCATTTATCTGAGAAATTGTCTCCTTCTACAGCTCATTACAACTAAGATAGCCATATTTGCTTCACACCACAGGATAAAGTTTGGAAAAAGGGTTCTTTGATCTAAGGTTTTAACTATGGATTTAGTTGCAGCTACACAAAATTCTAGACATTCTTGATCTTTGTCTACAGCTAACTGCATCTTTTCATATGAGTTCCTGGTAACACACTTCTACAATGACACCATATTGAACAGTACCCTTTTTAAGTAGAAGATTAAAGAAGAGAATAAGAAAAGACTTCACGACAACCTGATTTGTACTCAATTTATGTAAATA